>NC_048598.1:11376155-11461155 GCF_003668045.3 Cricetulus griseus | reverse complement strand
CGGGGCGGCCAAGCAAGCAAGCAAGATTTTACAGAAGCATAATGGCAATGAGCAGGTCATAAAGAACAATGACCCACTGTTCTAGCTGTTTCTCCAGGTCATTCTGTTCTGGGTAGCAAATGAAGTCATGCTTGGCAAATAGGCAGAACAAACAGTGCTTTAAGTGAACCACTAAAGAAATCAACAAATCAGTATCTAATTGGTCCTTTCTACCTGAGTCTACTTCAAAAGGATAGGTCTAACCCTCACACTCCTGCTAACATCTTCCCAATGGCCAACCTCAGCCAGCCAAGCCCCGCTTCCTAAGAGATCAAAAGCCTCTTCAAACAGTGCAATTAGCAGAGAGAGTATTAAGTTTTTAAACACATGAGCATGTTGGAGAAATTTTACACCCAAACCATAGGAAACACAGATCCACTGTATCTCTGTGTTACCTCCTCATAAGGACACAATTTGTATTGAATTCAGGCCCAGTCTAATGACCTCATTTTCAGGAGCCAATCCCCAAGTTCAGTTACATTCTGAGCTGGTGGGGGTTAGGATTTCTGTCTACAAATTTTAAGGGAAACACAGTTCAACCCATAAAACTGAGACAGCTTGGGATACACCCCCTATTCACTCAGTTCATCACCAGAAATATTTGTGAACACGGTCTGTTCACAAAGGATAAGTACCTCGAGAAACCCACGGTTAAGAGACAAGCATACAGACATAACAGCTGGGCAGGAAGCAGCCTCTGGAGCCCACTGTTGGCTGCCTAGTCAACAACTGTTCTTATTTGTTCTATGTCGGCCTACACCCTAGAGTCTCCCAGCCTTGGCTCTGATCCCCAGTGTCTCTGCCCACTCTCTCCTTTACCTGGTCCCTCTGGAGACTGCCACTATTTCTAGATATCACTTGTGATTCATCATCTCTCACCCGGCACACACTAAACAAACAAGCTCCGTATGCCCTGCCCGAGATAAGGCCATCAGCCAGAGGAGCTCCCATGCTAGACTAGGGAGACATGCCAGAAACAACAAAACAAGTCAACATTATTTCTATGGTGAACATAAAGTCAGGCAAGGGATAGACGGGAGGAAAACCCAATGGGATGACTTTTAATCAAAGGGCTGAGGACGTGGAACCTGGCAGAGAGCCAGGTAGTATTGTCATGTGCAGCAAGATGGGAGATGGTGAGGGCCTCCTGGAGTGGTGCTTTAGATTAGAAACGCCCTCTGTAGGCTCTGGCATTTAAACACTTGGTCCTTTGGTTGGCGCTCTTTGGGGAGGCTTCAGTGGCGCACCTTGCTAGAGAAAATAAGTCACTAAGGATGGGCCTTGAGATTGAAAGCCTCACACGGCTTGCAATTCACTCTCTGCTTTTTGCTTGCAGCAAAGGAGGTGAGCGCCCAGCTCTCGGCATCAGTTGCCATCCCTGCTGCATGCCTCTCTACCATGACGGACCCCAGCCCCCTGGAACCAGAAGCCCAAATAAACTCTTCTCTAAGTTGCCTTGGCCACGGTATGTTATCACAACAATAGAAAAGCAGCCAATACACTGAGTGAGATCACTAGCTCTGGCTGTGAGGGGAGAAAAAGTGACAGCAGAAATTAGCCGGCTACGATGGGAATCCAGGGCAGAGAGGAGGAAGCCAGAGCTGGGGCCCAGCGGCAGGGGTGGTAAGAACTGACACAGTCAGAGATGTTGGTGATAATGCCGGATGACAAGATAAATGACAGTCAGGCTTGCTCTCCAGTTAGACTAAAAGGGACAGCTGCCATAAAACCCATCTTCTGACATATCTCTCTGATTCAGATCAGCTTGCTAACACAACTCCCCTCCCCGCCTTACACACACACTACTGTGACTGAGGCTGATGCAGATGGCTTGGAGAAGCAAAGTGAAAAACAGGAGAGTAATTTTTTTTTACTTTGAATGCTATCTTTATTTTTTAAATTTATTTTAGAAGCACTCTTATTTACGTATTGATTCCCCCATCCCCCTTCTCCCATCTTCCCATGCTTCCTACTGACCCCCCAACCCACCCCCACCCACTCCCCAGGGATAGTGTGGGGGGAGGGTGATTTTTATTAGGTTTCATAAGTGATCTATTAAGTCACCACAGGAAAAAAAAAGTAGAGGTGTCATTATGTTATAAAATAATCCGTTCGTGGAAGTCAGCCAAGGACCAGCTATAGCCACCCTCTCCATGGAAATGATAGTTACAAAGGACTCAGGACAAAGATTGACATTCCCATGCCACAAGTGGGGCAGAGGGGCCACATGGGACCCATGCTCCTCTTGGTGTTGAGGAGAGAAGGCTCTGTGAATAGCACCACAGAAAAGACCACCGGTGCAGGAAAACAGATGGTGTTCCAGAAGAGACCAGAATCCAAGCACAGTCCTATTTGCATATACTCCCAGGAGAGCTGGGGGCAGAAGAATGGCCAAAGCTGTCACTAGGTAGGATGTTCCGATTCTGTTTTGATTTAATGCTGTGACCAGGTTCCCATCTATAACAGTAGTTTTAATAAATATCTCTCCTTCCTCCCTTGCTGGAAGACAGAGGTCCTAACTCTGATGTAATGCTTGGCAGGGCCCCAGCAATGCTAATGCGATTGTTGCCTCCATACATTGCACGGGGTCAGATGCAATCACTCTACCTCGCATGAGAGACACGCCCTCACTATCAAAGTGCTTTCCAGTCTACCACTGAGACTCCAACAAGACTACCCACCAGCTCCATTTCCAGTTAACACTGCAGTATAGCTCGAGAGAAAGAGCCAAGGGAAAGCCATCTCTTTTGGCAAATGGCATAGTTACATATTCACAAAGTCAACACTATCCATGAAGTATTAGATTAACTCACTTAATTGAACAATATCATTGGGGGAAAGGTCAATATAAAATAAATTATATGTTTTTATTAATTACATTTGTTCCTTTACAATTTCATGTGTGTATATAATATATTCTAATTAATTACTCTCTCTCCCCACCCTCTCTAATCTCCCACCCACCCCTGTGAGCCTGCCTTCTTCTCTACAAATCTCTTTCCCACACTGATGCCTTTTTGTTTTGCTGTGTGACCCACTTAGGTCACAAAAGTTTAACAAGGGCTCTCTCCTGTGACTATGGGTTTGGAGATATCCAACAGAGCCTGATGGGCTCACCTCTGGGTAGCAGCTGAGGACACTGACTCCCCTTCTTCCAGAACTGATAAAAGAAATTAAAGAAATAAATACAATAAAATATATATTGTGTTTTAAACTTAATGTTCTTAGGTTGTTAGTGCCCCTAAGTCTGTAGTGTCAGGGTAACCAATGTTGAGATCACAGTATTTTTTTAAACTTTGAAAAGATGACTTTAAAATTTATATGGAAGCACAAAGAATGACCCAAGAATGTTTTGGAGAACAATCTTGAAAGGGATTTCCTGCCAATTTTCAAAGTGCAGCAATCAACTTCAAAGGGACAGGAATAAAGTATCTATGCAAAGGCAAACAGAATAAAGTATCTATGCAAAGGCAAATGGAATAAAGTATCTATTGCAAAGGCAAACAGAATAAAGTGTCTATGCAAAGGCAATCAGAATAAAGTATCTATGCAAAGGCAAACACATAAGACTTGGGAAAAGAAACATGGCCTCAGCTATACACACTCACATGGCTTATGACTGCTTTGGCTGGGAGAGAAGACCGTGCCATCGATAATGCCAGACAATTGGCTATCTGATGAGATGCATGTGGCAATCCCAGCACTCTGGAGCTGGAATTGGCAGGATCAGAATTTCAAGGTCATTCTTGACAACATAGCAAGTTCCAAGACAGCCTAGGGTATTGGAGGGGAAAAGGAGAAGAAGAGGAGGACGAGGATGAGGATGAGGAGGACAAAGATGAGGGTGAGGAGGACAAGGATGAGGGTGAGGAGGACAAGGATGAGGGTGAGGAGGACAAGGATGAGGATGAGGAGAACAAAGATGAGGATGAGGAGGACAAGGATGAGGGTGAGGAGGACAAGGATGAGGATGAGGAGGACAAGGATGAGGGTGAGGAGAACAAGGATGAGGATAAGGAGGACAAGGATGAGGGTGAGGAGGACAAGGATGAGGGTGAGGAGGACAAGGATGAGGGTGAGGAGGACAAGGATGAGGGTGAGGAGGACAAGGATGAGGATGAGGAGGACAAGGATGAGGATGAGGAGGACAAGGATGAGGATGAGGAGGACAAGGATGAGGGTGAGGAGGACAAGGATGAGGGTGAGGAGGACAAGGATGAGGATGAGGAGGACTAGGATGAGGGTGAGGAGGACAAGGATGAGGGTGAGGAGGACAAGGATGAGGATGAGGAGGACAAAGATGAGGATGAGGAGGACAAGGATGAGGGTGAGGAGGACAAGGATGAGGGTGAGGAGAACAAGGATGAGGATGAGGAGGACAAGGATGAGGGTGAGGAGGACAAGGATGAGGATGAGGAGGACAAGGATGAGGGTGAGGAGGACAAGGATGAGGGTGAGGAGAACAAGGATGAGGATGAGGAGAACAAGGATGAGGGCGAGGAGGACAAAGAAGAGGATGAGGAGAACAAAGATGAGGATGAGAAGGACAAGGATGAAAGTGAGGAGGAAAAGGATGAGGACGAGGAGGACAAGGATGAGGATGAGGAGGACAAAGATAAGGGTGAGGAGGACAAGGATGAGGGTGAGGAGGACAAGGATGAGGGTGAGGAGGACAAGGATGAGGGTGAGGAGGACAAGGATGAGGATGAGGAGAACAAAGATGAGGATGAGGAGGACAAGGATGAGGGTGAGGAGGACAAGGATGAGGATGAGGAGGACAAGGATGAGGGTGAGGAGGACAAAGATGAGGATGAGGAGGACAAGGATGAGGGTGAGGAGAACAAGGATGAGGATAAGGAGGACAAGGATGAGGGTGAGGAGGACAAGGATGAGGGTGAGGAGGACAAGGATGAGGGTGAGGAGGACAAGGATGAGGGTGAGGAGGACAAGGATGAGGATGAGGAGAACAAAGATGAGGATGAGGAGGACAAGGATGAGGGTGAGGAGAACAAGGATGAGGATAAGGAGGACAAGGATGAGGGTGAGGAGGACAAGGATGAGGGTGAGGAGAACAAGGATGAGGGTGAGGAGGACAAAGATGAGGGTGAGGAGGACAAGGATGAGGATGAGGAGAACAAGGATGAGGATGAGGAGGACAAGGATGAGGGTGAGGAGGACAAGGATGAGGGTGAGGAGGACAAGGATGAGGGTGAGGAGGACAAGATGAGGGTGAGGAGGACAAGGATGAGGATGAGGACAAGATGAGGATGAGGAGGACAAGGATGAGGGTGAGGAGGACAAGGATGAGGGAGGACAAGGATGAGGGTGAGGAGGACAAGATGAGGTTGAGGAGGACAAGGATGAGGAGAGGACAAGGATGAGGGTGAGGAGGACAAGGATGAGGGTGAGGAGGACAAGGATGAGGGTGAGGAGGACAAGGATGAGGGTGAGGACAAGACAAGGATGAGGATGAGGAGGACAAGGATGAGGGTGAGGAGGACAAGGATGAGGGTGAGGAGAACAAGGATGAGGATGAGGAGGACAAGGATGAGGGTGAGGAGGACAAGGATGAGGGTGAGGAGGACAAGGATGAGGAAGGGGAGGACAAGGATGAGGATGAGGAGGACAAGGATGAGGGTGAGGAGGACAAGGATGAGGGTGAGGAGAACAAGGATGAGGGTGAGGAGAACAAGGATGAGGATGAGGAGGACAAGGATGAGGATGAGGAGGACAAGGATGAGGGTGAGGAGGACAAGGATGAGGGTGAGGAGGACAAGGATGAGGGTGAGGAGGACAAGGATGAGGATGAGGAGGACAAAGATGAGGGTGGAGGACAAAGATGAGGGTGAGGAGGACAAGGAGGAGGACAAGGATGAGGATGAGGAGGACAAAGATGAGGATGAGGAGGACAAGGATGAGGGTGAGGAGGACAAGGATGAGGAAGGGGACAAGGATGAGGATGAGGAGGACAAGGATGAGGGTGAGGAGGACAAGGATGAGGGTGAGGAGGGATGAGGATGAGGAGGACAAGGATGAGGACAAGGATGAGGGTGAGGAGGACAAGGATGAGGGTGAGGAGGGACAAGGATGAGGAGTGAGGATGAGGAGGACAAGGATGAGGAGTGAGGAGAGACAAGGATGAGGGTGAGGAGGACAAGGATGAGGAGGACAAGGATGAGGATGAGGAGGACAAGGATGAGGATGAGGAGGACAAGGATGAGGGTGAGGAGGACAAGGATGAGGGTGAGGAGGACAAGGATGAGGGTGAGGAGGACAAGGATGAGGATGAGGAGGATGAGGATGAGGACAAAGATGATGAGGATGAGGAGGAGGACAAGGATGAGGGTGAGGAGTGAGGGTGAGGAGGACAAGATGAGGAGGAGTGAGGAGGACAAGGATGAGGATGAGGAGGACAAAGATGAGGATGAGGAGGACAAGGATGAGGATGAGGAGTGAGGAGGACAAGGATGAGGATGAGGAGGACAAGGATGAGGATGAGGACAATGAGGATGAGGATGAGGAGAGACAAGGAGGAGGACAAGGATGAGGATGAGGAGGACAAGGACAAGGATGAGGGTGAGGACAAGGATGAGGGTGAGGAGAGGACAAGGATGAGGATGAGGAGGACAAGGATGAGGATGAGGAGGACAAGGATGAGGATGAGGAGGACAAGGATGAGGATGAGGAGGACAAGGATGAGGATGAGAGGAGGACAAGGATGAGGGTGAGGAGGAGGACAAGGATGACAAGGAGGAGGACAAGGATGAGGATGAGGAGGACAAGGATGAGGATGAGGACAAGGATGAGGATGAGGACAAGGATGAGGAGGACAAGGATGAGGAGAGACAAGGAGGGTGAGGAGGACAAGGATGAGGGTGAGGAGGACAAGGATGAGGGTGAGGATGAGGAGGACAAGATGAGGGTGAGGAGAACAAGGATGAGGATGAGGACAAGGATGAGGAGGACAAGGATGAGGATGAGGAGGACAAGGATGAGGGTGAGGAGGACAAGGATGAGGGTGAGGAGGACAAAGATGAGGGTGAGGGTGAGGAGGACAAGGATGAGGGTGAGGATGAGGACAAGGATGAGGGTGAGGAGGACAAGGATGAGGGTGAGGAGTACAAAGATAAGGGTGAGGAGGACAAGGATGAGGATGAGGAGGACAAGGATGAGGGTGAGGAGGACAAGGATGAGGGTGAGGAGAACAAGGATGAGGATGAGGAGGACAAGGATGAGGGTGAGGAGGACAAGGATGAGGGTGAGGAGGACAAGGATGAGGGGGGAGGACAAGGATGAGGATGAGGAGGACAAGGATGAGGGTGAGGAGGACAAGGATGAGGGTGAGGACAAGGATGAGGATGAGGAGGACAAGTATGAGGGTGAGGAGGACAAGGATGAGGGTGAGGAGGACAAGGATGAGGGCAAGGAGGACAAGGATGAGGATGAGGAGGACAAAGATGAGGGTGAGGAGAACAAGGATGAGGATGAGGAGGACAAGTATGAGGGTGAGGAGGACAAGGATGAGGATGAGGAGGACAAGGATGAGGGTGAGGAGGACAAGGATGAGGGTGAGGAGGACAAGGATGAGGGTGAGGAGGACAAGGATGAGGATGAGGAGAACAAAGATGAGGATGAGGAGGACAAGGATGAGGGTGAGGAGAACAAGGATGAGGATAAGGAGGACAAGGATGAGGGTGAGGAGGACAAGGATGAGGGTGAGGAGGACAAGGATGAGGGTGAGGAGGACAAGGATGAGGGTGAGGAGTACAAAGATAAGAGGAGGACAAGGATGAGGATGAGGAGGACAAGGATGAGGGTGAGGAGGACAAGGATGAGGGTGAGGAGAACAAGGATGAGGATGAGGAGGACAAGGATGAGGGTGAGGAGGACAAGGATGAGGGTGAGGAGGACAAGGATGAGGAAGGGGAGGACAAGGATGAGGATGAGGAGGACAAGGATGAGGGTGAGGAGGACAAGGATGAGGGTGAGGAGAACAAGGATGAGGATGAGGAGGACAAGGATGAGGGTGAGGAGGACAAGGATGAGGGTGAGGAGGACAAGGATGAGGGTGAGGAGGACAAGTATGAGGGTGAGGAGGACAAGGATGAGGATGAGGAGGACAAAGATGAGGGTAAGGAGGACAAAGATGAGGGTGAGGAGGACAAAGATAAGGGTGAGGAGGACAAGGATGAGGATGAGGAGGACAAAGATGAGGATGAGGAGGACAAGGATGAGGGTGAGGAGGACAAGGATGAGGGTGAGGAGGACAAAGATGAGGGTGAAGAGGATAAAGATAAGGGTGAGGAGGACAAGGATGAGGATGAGGAGGACAAAGATGAGGATGAGGAGGACAAGGATGAGGATGAGGAGAACAAGGATGAGGGTGAGGAGAACAAGGATGAGGATGAGGAGGACAAGGATGAGGATGAGGAGGACAAGGATGAGGATGAGGAGGACAAGGATGAGGATGAGGAGGACAAGGATGAGGATGAGGAGGACAAGGATGAGGATGAGGAGGACAAAGATGAGGATGAGGAGGACAAGGATGAGGGTGAGGAGGACAAGGATGAGGATGAGGAGGACAAGGATGAGGATGAGGAGGACAAGGATGAGGATGAGGAGGACAAGGATGAGGATGAGGAGGACAAGGATGAGGATGAGGAGGACAAGGATGAGGATGAGGAGGACAAGGATGAGGATGAGGAGGACAAGGATGAGGATGAGGAGTACAAAGATAAGGGTGAGGAGGACAAGGATGAGGATGAGGAGGACAAGGATGAGGGTGAGAAGAACAAAGATGAGGGTGAGCAGGACAAGGATGAGGGTGAGGAGGACAAGGATGAGGGTGAGGAGGACAAGGATGAGGGTGAGGAGGACAAGGATGAGGGCGAGGAGGACAAGGATGAGGATGAGGAGGACAAAGATGAGGGTGAGGAGGACAAAGATGAGGGTGAGGAGGACAAAGATAAGGGTGAGGAGGACAAGGATGAGGATGAGGAGGACAAAGATGAGGATGAGGAGGACAAGGATGAGGATGAGGAGAACAAGGATGAGGGTGAGGAGAACAAGGATGAGGATGAGGAGGACAAGGATGAGGATGAGGAGGACAAGGATGAGGATGAGGAGTACAAAGATAAGGGTGAGGAGGACAAGGATGAGGATGAGGAGGACAAGGATGAAGGAGAGGAGGACAAGGATGAGGGTGAGGAGGACAAGGATGAGGATGAGGAGGACAAAGATGAGGGTGAGGAGGACAAAGATAAGGGTGAGGAGGACAAGGATGAGGATGAGGAGGACAAGGATGAGGATGAGGAGGACAAAGATGAGGGTGAGGAGGACAAGGATGAGGGTGAGGAGAACAAGGATGAGGATGATGAGGACAAGGATGAGGATGAGGAGAACAAGGATGAGGGCGAGGAGGACAAAGATGAGGATGATGAGGACAAGGATGAGGATGAGGAGGACAAAGATAAGGGTGAGGAGGACAAGGATGAGGATGAGGAGGACAAGGATGAGGATGAGGAGGACAAGGATGAGGATGAGGAGGACAAGGATGAGGGTGAGGAGAACAAGGATGAGGATGAGCAGGACAAGTATGAGGGTGAGGAGGACAAGGATGAGGGTGAGGAGGACAAGGATGAGGGCGAGGAGGACAAGGATGAGGATGAGGAGGACAAAGATGAGGGTGAGGAGAACAAGGATGAGGATGAGGAGGACAAGTATGAGGGTGAGGAGGACAAGGATGAGGATGAGGAGGACAAGGATGAGGGTGAGGAGGACAAGGATGAGGGTGAGGAGGACAAAGATGAGGGTGAGGAGGATAAAGATAAGGGTGAGGAGGACAAGGATGAGGATGAGGAGGACAAAGACGAGGATGAGGAGGACAAGGATGAGGATGAGGAGAACAAGGATGAGGGTGAGGAGAACAAGGATGAGGATGAGGAGGACAAGGATGAGGATGAGGAGGACAAGGATGAGGGTGAGGAGGACAAGGATGAGGGTGAGGAGGACAAAGATGAGGATGAGGAGGACAAGGATGAGGGTGAGGAGGACAAGGATGAGGATGAGGAGGACAAGGATGAGGGTGAGGACAAGGATGAGGATGAGGAGGACAAGGATGAAGGTGAGGAGGACGAGGATGAGGATGAGGAGGACAAGGATGAGGGTGAGGAGGACAAGGATGAGGGTGAGGAGGACAAAGATGAGGACAAGGAAGATAAGGATGAGGGTGAGGAGAACAAGGATGAGGATGAGGAGGACAAGTATGAGGTTGAGGAGGACAAGGATGAGGGTGAGGAGGACAAGGATGAGGGCGAGGAGGACAAGGATGAGGATGAGGAGGACAAAGATGAGGATGAGGAGGACAAGGATGAGGATGAGGAGGACAAGGATGAGGATGAGGAGGACAAGGATGAGGGTGAGGAGAACAAGGATGAGGATGAGGAGGACAAGGATGAGGGCGAGGAGTACAAAGATAAGGGTGAGGAGGACAAGGATGAGGATGAGGAGGACAAGGATGAGGGTGAGGAGAACAAGGATGAGGATGAGGAGGACAAGGATGAGGATGAGGAGGACAAGGATGAGGGTGAGGAGGACAAAGATGAGGGTGAGGAGGACAAGGATGAGGATGAGGAGGACAAAGACGAGGATGAGGAGGACAAGGATGAGGATGAGGAGGACAAGGATGAGGGTGAGGAGACAAGGATGAGGATGAGGAGGACAAGGATGAGGATGAGGAGGACAAGGATGAGGGTGAGGAGGACAAGGATGAGGGTGAGGAGGACAAAGATAAAGGTGAGGAGGACAAGGATGAGGGTGAGGAGGACAAGGATGAGGGTGAGGAGGACAAGGATGAGGATGAGGAGGACAAGGATGAGGATGAGGAGGATGAGGATGAGAATGAGGAGGACAAGGATGAGGATGAGGAGGACGAGGATGAGGATGAGGAGGACAAGGATGAGGATGAGGAGGACGAGGATGAGGATGAGGAGGACAAGGATGAGGATGAGGATGAGGAGGAAAAGGATGAGGGCGAGGAGGATGAGGATGTGGGTGAGGAGGACAAGGATGATGATGATGAGGCCAAGGATGAGGATGAAGAGGATGAGGATAAGGATGAGGAGGACAAGGATGAGGGTGAGGAGGACAAGGATGAGGATGAGGAGTACAAGGATGAGGATGAGGATGAGGAGGACAAGGATGAGGATGAGGATGAGGAGGACAAGGATGAGGATGAGGATGAGGAGGACAAGGATGAGGGTGAGGAGGATGAGGATGAGGATGAGGAGGACAAAGATGAGGGTGAGGATGAGGAGGATGAGGATGTGAGGACAAGGAGGAGAAGGAAGAAGAAAGGGAGTGGTGGAAATCCCCCGAGAAGCTGCCAAGAGGAAAATCAAACAATAGAACCAGAAGTTTAGCACAAAGAAACAGTAAGCTTCTAGATACCAGATCCCTGTCTCTACGATTGGACAGAAATTCAATTTTCCTGGAAAAAAAATGCCCAGTAAAAAGCTATTCTTGAGCAAAAGTAAAACATCTCTAGAGGAAACAAAGACTTGCAAAGCTTTTTACTGAGAAAATGTTTCTGAAAGGGTAGCTAGAAGATGTTTCAGCTGGACATGGTGGCACACACCTTTAATACCGGAATTCTGGAGGCAGAGGCATGCTTCTGTGTGTTTGAGGACAGCCTGGTCTACATGGTAATTCCAGTACAGCCAGGACTGTATAGAGAAACCCTGTCTCAAAAAATAAAAGGCAGGAAAGAAAAAGGAGGAGGGAGGAAGAGAAGGAGAAGAGGGGATTGGTAAGAAAGAATTCCATTTTTAAAATAAAAATAAGGAAGACACAAAACTCAGGAAACAGAGACTAGATGTGGTGGTATAATTCTATAGTCCTAGCACTCAGAGCGCTGAGGCGGGAGGATTGTACATTCCAGTTCAGTCTGGTTTACAATATGAGTAGGGAAATCCTTCCGGAAAATGCAAAAACCAATAATACTGAAACCCATGAACAATGGGCAACACACAGAACACTGGGAATAGTAACTCACCATGCCAAATATAATTACTTCACTCTACAACTAAGGGTGTGAAATGTTCAATTCATTCTGCTCGATGTAGAATAATGGATTATAAATCAAAGAACAGATGATTTTTAAATTTCAATATCAAATTGCCTAGTGGTATATATCCACAAACATCGCCTCTTGCTTATTAGATTTCAAGGATTAAACCAAGGTAGATATCCAGATGTACAGTTTGGAAAAATGAATATTAAGAAATAAAACAGCCCAATAATCTGTCCCTTTGTGTACACAGGCAATGGGAAAACCTGTCTCCACCTGAGAGGCACAGAGGAGTCTTGAGAAGACACCTTCTGACTGACATCCCTCATACCCCCCAAACTCCCACCCCACCCCACCCACCCCACCCCACCCCATCGCGATTCACCCTAAATCCTCACCGCCTGTAAAGCGGTCACCAGGGTCCCAGCGCAGTCCTGGTCCTTGCCTTCCTCACCGTGGAGGGCCAGGTGGGTGCTGCCTTGGGGACTGCCCGGGCTGGATGTCCTGAGCTGGGTGGTGACTGCAAGGCTGTGATCTGTGAGAGGAGCTGGACACTAAGACAGATGCTCACTCTTCTACGTAGGACTGTCTCAAAAAAAAAAATTAAAAGAAAGGTGAAGGAGAATTCAGGAAGACATGCATGGGCAGGCATGTAAAGGCTCTCTTTAGCGGGAACCTGGGGGGCTGGAGAGATGACGCAGAGAATAAGAGAACTTGATTCTCTTCCGGAGGACCCAGGTTCACTTCCCAGCACCCACATGAAGACTTGCAATTGTCTGTAACTGTAGTTCCAGGGGATCCAAATGCCCTCTACTGACCTCCACAGGCACCAGGGACACATGTGATGCACAGACACATTCAGGAGAGATCACCCATATACATAAAATAATTTTTAAAAAATCAAAGAGAGAAAGAAAGAAAGAAGCATGGCTGGGAGAGAAGGTACAGGAGGTCCTGTGAGTGAGCCAGAGCTGAGATGTGCTCAGAACAGACTGTCAGCATGCTCCTGTGCAATCAGAAGGCCTGGGGAGGGAAGGCATGCAATAACAAAGAATACAATTACGTAATTATCTGGAAAGATCTAGGACAAATACCTTGGAGATATGGGGCTTTGGGGTCCAGACTATCTCAATGAAAGGAATGTTGCAGCCAGGTGGTAGCACCTGCCTGTAGTCCCCATCTGTGGCCAGCCTGGGCTGCATACTGAGTTTGCCTCAGGAAAAAAAAAAAAAAGCATATTGCAGTAAATCAAGTCACAGTGTTTTTAGGTTTGCATATGCATATAAAATACAAGCTGTAGTGTAATCGTTGATCCCTTCATGTTATTTGGTTCCTAAGTATTGAGGCTCAAGCTCAATGCCTACCGCTAAGCATGCTCCCCACCATTCTGTACACGCAGCTCCGTTATATTTTAAAGCAGGAGCTTGGGGCCCATGGGAAAGACTTTATACCGTGTGTGAGGGAGAAGAAGGAATGATTTCCCAGCTATTGCAAATCATATGGCTTCCCCCGCCCCACTACCCCCCACCCAGGCTCTTATTTGGTCAGTGTGGAGAATGCTTTGATGAATGCCTAGGTGTAGATTGTCGTTGTGTTAAAGCAAGGGTGCGGGAAACAACTCTGAAGTCATGGTCAGAGCTTCCCCAATCACATTCTGCAAACACTGCTGGTTCCACTATTTTGTTGCTCATGTGTTCACTGGAGAGGCAGCCTCAGCTTGTCTATGTGGTGTTAGAGGCCTAGCTCTCGGCATAGCTCAGTGTTTGACATCTTCCCAGGTGTCATCATTTCTGAGTTCAAATGAGAGACCAGAATGTCTTCCTTCTACCTCAACACTGCGGGCTGTTACAGGGGTTAACTGGTGGTCTACTTTAAATGTCGTTTGTCTCAGGGAACCGAGGAGAGGGAGAGAGATGGAGCGCCCGGATGAAGCAGCAGTCAGAACACACCCAGCACTTAGGAATCAGGTTTGCCATCCATTACGGACGTCTTTCTTGATGCTCCAAACAATTAAATAGAAGCACTGAAGATCACAGGTCACAGATCACCACAACGCATGCAGTAATGGAAAAGTCTGAAATATTGTTAGCGACATAAACACCAAGTGAGTGCATGCTGTTAGAAAAATGACACTGCAAACCCTCCATCTGTAGGTGCCACAGAATCTGCAGTGTGACAATGCCAAGTGTTAGTCAATGAAGTGTTAGTGCAGGAACGCAGAGCCTCGGGTTCCACAGAAGCATCTTCCATAGCAACGGGAAGGAAGGCCAAGAGGCAGGCATGAGTGAAGGAGGGATGTCGATGCCACGGAGACGGCACAGGCACCATGCCCATTATTGTTTATTACTTCTTGATTATCAATATGCTAAGTGATCAGTGGAGAGTCAGTGTGGGGAGGAAGGCATTGAAGGAATGGGAGAGGGGCTGTGTGACGTGACACTCCCAAAGTCGGAAAGTGAAAAGACCATTGACACTTCCCCGAGGCTGATGGCCAGGAGCCCGAGACAGCACGAGTCCACGCGCGGGTGTCCCCGGTCAAGTCCAGTTGACACACGGAGAGGTCGGCATTTTTGATTTGACCTGAGTTTGTCAGGTGATTCGCATGGGGAGCAAGGAGTGCGCAGGGTCTTCAATGGAGGCACTCCAGGGATGAGCCAGAGCTGAGAAAGAGCAGACACACCATAAGGGTGAGGAGCCATGACAGATGTCTAAATGTGTGGGTGGCAACCCCAGCGCAGGCAGGCAGTGTCAGTGGGAAAGCACAGAGGACAGGCAGCTCCTTGCCAGTCAATGCCGTGGGGAGGAGCACACTAACTGATAGTGGCAAGGCTGCAGCATGGGACTGGAGGCAGCCTGAGGAGAGCGCTCCCCTCTTCCTCCCTTCCCCCTCACGAGTCTTTGTCACCATGCTACTTCTTGGCTCCTTCCAATGGCAATCAATCAATGCTAAGACCGACTGAGAGCCATGCACTGAAACAGTGAAGAGAGAGAGGGAGGTGGCAGAAACCCCAGGAACACCTCAAGAGGTCCCTCTGTCTACAGACACTGTAGGGAAAAGGGCGAGTAGTGGGATGAGCGGGGAGAAGGGAACCGGTTGCAGCAGCAGGAAGGTTGTAGTATGATCTACACCCTAGGGAGAGAGCTGACTCTGTCAGGGCAGGGAGAGATAGGGACAGTTGGGGACAAGTATCTGAGGTGTGAGGGGTTATTGGCAGCTAATTCCCAGAATTCACAGTTGGGACCAAGAATAAGATCCCATAAGGAAACATGCAGAGCACTATGGGGTCAAAGGCCAGGAAGTCACTTCTTGGATCTACTCCCACTCCTGGTCTAGACTCAGAAGCAAGGAAGATCCTTAGCAACCCAAGCTGTGTGCGGCCCCAAAGCCCTGCCTCCCCCAGCCTGGGCTTGGAGACTTCATTCCCATACATACCCTCCATTTGTTCTTCCTAGCTCTCCCCATACATGTCTGCTCTTCCTGGATGCTGGCGCAGGAGCCCACACAAGCCTGCCTCTGCTCTTATTGCCTGCTCTCTTGCCTTGGCCAGCATGGAGTATCTGCCATATAAGCATTTGACTTCTAGAACAAGAACTTTGAAGTATCTTGGGACACTCTCCTTCTGCTTCCCTCTCTGTAAAACTAGGTGATTTCCCAGGTCCTGTTCTGACTTTGTGGCTAGGATGTCTATGAGCTGTGTATGATTACAACAGAGACCATCTGTGTAGGGTGCTATCCTGGCCTCTCTGCTCTATGGGGTTTGCAGGATAGAGCAGTGCTGCTCAGGGTTCCCTGGGGACCTCACAGCCTCCAAGTCAAAGCCCAGAGCTACCCAGCATAGCTACTGTATAAATCAATAACAGGGCACAAATGTGTTATGAAGAAGACAGGCCTAGAGTTGAGCACATGGCTATGAATGCTCGTCAGGGGCCTCAGTGTAGACAGACAGATGTCTAAGGCAGTGGAGACCCAGAGAGGGGCAGGTCTTCAGGGCGATGGAAAACACACCAGGAGCCAGGAGACCTTGACCTGCCAGGTGGGGAGGAAATGTGAGCAGAAACTAAATGGAAACTTTATTGGGTGTTGGGCCTTACGAACTGTTTTGATTTGAGATTTAGTCATAAATTAATCCTACACATAAGTGTTCCCAAGGAGGGAACCCAGGAAAAATATTTCGATTTTAAGACTTGAAATAAATCTCACAATTTCCATGGCTTAATGGAGGCCTCCCCCAGACTGGCACTCTCCCTCTCCTCTCCCTCCACCCCTCTCCCTTCATCTCTCCTCCCCCCACCTGAACTTTTTCTTCTTCTCTTCCTTCTCCCCGACTCCCCTCTCCTCCCCTCCCCTGCCCTCCCCTCTCCTTTCCATGTCTCTACCACCCACCCTCCTTTCTTCTCTCCTCTCACTTTCTCCCTTCCCTCTCCTCCCACACCACCTCTTCCTCGCTCCACCCTCAGTCTGAAGACTGGACCCTTTCAATGGTCACTGGCCAAGGGATAGTATAAATTCTGTCTGATTTGCTGTTCTTGCCAAACGCTGGTCCCCACCCAGACCTCCAAAGACAGAGCTGCCGGGCCCGTGGAAGGAAAAGGACAGACATGGGGCAGGCCGTGTATAAACACATTTTAAAGGTAAATATGATGGAGAAGTTGGGACCTTCTGAAGGCTGTGTGAAGACACCCCCTCTCCCCTCAGAGCACCAGGACACTTCTCAGCCCTGTCAGACCAGAGGAGCAAAGTTGAGCCCAGAGATTTGATGCAGAAGTTGAAGCAGAGGAACTGGATGAGTGTCGTGGGCCACAGCCAGGGGAATCCATCTTGATCCACAGTGGAAAAACTCTGCAGGGATTGTAAGCCACAGCCTACGGGCACCATAGTCCTGTTGTTCTTTGAGGCGTAGAAACCATTCCCCTTCACAAAACAGGGGCTGCTGGGCCCTAGGCTTTAGCCTTCCTCTGGCTGCTGTCATTTTCTTGAGCAAGGAGTCCACAGGATTAAGAGAACACCTCTGAGGAGAGCCCTGGCCCTGCCTCCTGAAGTTTAGATTGTGGTGATATTTTGTTTGTGCCTCAACAAATAAAGTTTGCTGAAAATCAGAGAATCAGAGTGGCCTCTCTGAATCCTCAGACCAAAGGGGATATCCTGTCCCTAGGAATCCTCAGACTGAGTGGGCTGTCTCCTCCTGCCTTATATTCCTCTCTCCACCCAGTCATATCCATTCCTGTCTCAATCTTCCTAGAGCTAGGATTAAAGGCATGTGATTCCCAAATACTGGAATTGAAGGCCTGAACCACTGTCGCCTGGCTCTGTTTCTCTTTTAGACTGAATCAATCTCATGTAGCCCAGGATGGCCTTGAACTCACAGAGATCTGTCTGCAATGCCTCCTGAGTGCTGGGATTAAAGGTGTGTGCCACCACTGCCTGTCCTCTGTGGCTAACTAGTGGCTAGCTCCACACTCTGATCTTCAGGCACAAACAAAATATCACCACGCCAGACACCCCATTCCCACCCAAACAGTCCTAAGACTGCCTGTTGATCACCATGGGATGTTACCAAGTCTTTCTCTTCCAAAGGAAGGCCACAGACAGGATTTGTGGGAGATGGGAACAGCTAGAACATCAGGTTCCATGTGTCCACTGAAGTCTCCTCAGTGTGAGATGGAGCTCAGCTAGAGGAACGCGGTGGGCTGTGGCCAGCTCTCCCAGAGCCTCAGCCTCTGACCAAGGACTCCAAGTCTAACATCCTAAGCTCAAACCTGCCTCACTAGATAATTCTGAGAGTGCAGTTGTGCAGCATGGATGACAGGCACTCTGAGCTTCAGGGTGTGTTGGCTTCTCGGCGCTTTTTAAATACTTAGACATGGGGTGAGCCAGCCTCTCTGTGTTCTTCCCTTGTGCCTAAGGTTGGGCGTGTCTGCCTAGAAAGGAGTACCACTCTCTCAGGATGCTTGACTGAGAGAAAGAAGATTGTTCCAGGGTGAGTTTGTGGGGGTCACTGTGTCATTCCTACAGTGGCCCTCACTTCCTTGAGTGGTGTTCAGGACTCTTAGTTCTCTCTCAACTCCCCAGGTTCACTCATCTTCCTCTTCCTCCCGCTTTCCCCTCCCCTTCCTCTTTTCCTCTCTCTTCATTGTACTCTTTCTCTCCCTCCTCCTTCCTTCCCCCTTTTCCTTCTGCCTCTTCTCCTCTACCTCATGCTCCTTCCTCCTTGCCGTCTTCCTTTCAGCATCCACACTCTGACTGTCCAGAACCCTGCTACCTCACAAGCCATGTTCTCTCTGTCTTCCCTTACACGACTGACTTCCTTCAGAGTCCCTTCCCAGAGTTCAGTTCCTCTCTGCATCCATGAAGTTCTCTGGGGGAGTTTCTTAGGCTTTCTATCTCATGCTGCCCCTGCCCTACTGGGTTAAGGCCTGCTTGATAAAGAGCAAACAGAGGAATAAGTTGTGGCAAGATAGCACACACACACACACACACACACACACACACACACACACACACTCACACACACACACACACCACACACACACACACACACGCACACACACACACTCACACAACACACACACACACACATACTCACCACACACACACACACACACACACACACACACACACACACACACACACACTCGCAGAGATGGGAGACTCCCATTGTAGAGTCAATTCAGCTCTGGTTTTTACCTTCCCAAGTCTCATCTAAAAGGGTCGGAACATTCAAATGTTCTCTGAGATTGTGAGATTGTGGGGTGTTGCTCCTGCTGGTCTCCCCTTCCTGGCCCTCTTCCCCTCACCTCCAAGTGAATCACTTGGAACAAACATTAAAAAAACAAAAACAAAAACAAAAACAAAGAAGTGACTGTAAGTGAAGTTCTGGCGCTTACTTACCAGGTCAAGGTCACCTGTGAGGAATGAAATCCCGCCAGGTTGGAGGAGCCACAGCACAACTGAGGCTGTGACAGTTTTATTGAGAGCAATCATACTTTTTATACCTTTATCAGAAACAGAATACAATGGCAATTGCGAGGATCGATACAGTTGTAGTTGCCAGTAAGTTTGCAGGCTATACCAGGTTGTCCTGTCACACTTCCATGCTTCCTTGACTTCTAAGGGAACATACAGAGAAACACAAAGAGGCCTGAACACTTCACTGCCTGAGGGAGTGCGTCAGTCTCTCAGGATCTGGAAGGCACATTGTACCCCAGGAGCCATAGACTCTAACCTGACAAACCTATAACACATGTCTCTCAAGGCAATTGGGCTAAGCCAACTCCATGGTTTCCTGCAAGTGGCAAATACTAGGATGTAAACTAAGCCAATACAGCCCCTGAGAATGCTACCAATGCTGTGACTCAAAAGACAGAGTCAGCCCCACCCCTGCCTCAGAGCATGTGAGAACTGGAGAGCCACAGGAAGCAAAGATCCTTTTCCTAATGCACAGGAAACAGCCCAACCAAGAAGTAAGGGGTTGTAGAAATTTCTTGGGATTCATCTAAGAAGACTCAGAAACATAAGGGTATCTACACTGGTTGTTGGAAGCTGACTCTGTATGGAATTCATCACTTACCCTTCAAATTTAGGGACGTGGCAAGAACCCAGGCTCTTCTGTGTGCACAAGCTGGTTCCTGCTGACGTCTCCCAACCCATCTACAGTAGACCACAGTCACTCCATTAGGTTAATCTGTGACCACGCCAAATTATAGTCAGACAGTGTATCTTAAATTGATTACCCTGTCACCGTTCCCAGAATCCTCTCCTCTGTAAGACAGAAGACTCCAAACATTTAAGTCCAGGTGTGAAAAATGCATAAAATGGGCAGCCTAATGGCCTTAGTCTACACCGAGGTCTAGATAATTCCACTCAACTCTCCTGCTTGTGGCCGTTCACTTGAAGGTCTGTCTGTTGGATAGTCCTTTCTCATTTCTCATACCCTGACACACTTACTTTTTATTTATTTTTAATTAGATTTTTTTTCTTTTGAGAAAAGGTTTCCCTTAGCCAAGGCTGGCCTCAAATTTGCTATGTAGTCCAGGATGACCCTGAACTATTAATCCTTCTTCCTTTTAACTCCCAGGTGATGGAGAATGGCGGCCTGTGCTACCACATCGCTCTCTCCATTTGCTCTCTCACAAGCACTTCCCCTGATAAACGTTGCTTGGGTTTAGCCCCATCTTGGCCTCTGTCTCTCAGAGGACCTGAGACACTGACCTTCCCTCCTGAACCCGTGTCCTCATTTGTCGTTGTGAGTAAAGATATTGTCATCTTTTCATGACATTAAAAAATGAATACAATGAACACCTGTTAAACATCTTGTTACTGTGACACTGTCTCAAATTAAGCATTCGTTATTTATCTAACTCACTAATTAATGAGGGAATAAATACAACATTGCTGGAGATAGCAAGGTTGGAATGAGTTCACAAATATCTCCAAACAGGCTGCCCATCAGTTTCATCCCACTGCACACACCTCATTGGAAGTTTTAAGGACAAGAAACCACATGTGTCATTGTCAGGTTTCTCCACATTCCAGAGGTTGTAAGCTCGCTGCAGACAGGGAGGATAGTACCTGGGAAGATTCCCTGGAGCCTGACGTGGTTCCACACGTCTTTAATCCTGGTGCTCAGGAGGCAGAGGCAGGGGCATCTCTGAGTTCAAGACTAGCTTGGTCTACATATTAAGTTCCAGGCTGGCCAAAACTACATAGGAAGAGCTTGTCTCAAGAAAAAAAAGCTGGGGCAGGTGTGTGTGTGCGTGCGTGCGTGCGTGTGTGCACGTGTGTGTGTGTGTGTGTGTGTGTGTGCCTGTGTGTGTGTGTGTGTGTGTTTGGAGAAGATGCTGTAAATGGACATTTCTCTCCTGTCCACCAGTCCCAGAGTGGCTTATAAAACACTCAGAGGCTTAATATTAATTATGAATGCTTGGCCAATGTCTCAGGCATATTACTAACTAGCTCTCATATTTAAATTAACCCATTTCTACTAATCTGTGTATCCCCACGTGGCTGTGGCTTACCGGTAATGTTCTGGTATCTTACTTCTTTGGAGACTACATGGCATCTCCCTGACTCCACTTTCTTTCTCTCCATATTTCTGTTTGGATTTCCTGCCTGGCTCTATTCTTCCTGGCTATTGTCCAAATCAGCTTCTTTATTAACCAATGGTAATAAAACATTCACAGCATACAGAAGGGCGTCCCACATCGAGATGCACTAGACATCTTCCCCCATTTCAATCTTTCCTGAGGACGATCTCTGCAGTGTGTTCCAGCCCAGGCTTCTATGTCCCCAAAGCTCCTTTGTCGGATGTAAAATCTGGTACCTTTGCACCCCATATGAGCCTCTTGGGAGAAATCAAGTCACAGCCTTCCTCTGAGCATCCATTCGAGATTAAGAACTGGCACCCTGTGGATTCTGAGTCAAGTGTTAATTGATCATTAAAACTGAAGACAGTCTTGACGATGGTGAAAAGCCAAGCAGTGCTCAGCGCTGTGCACTGTAGAAATTGCCTGGTTAATACAAAAAAAGATGTTCAGGAGCTCACAGTCACAGGAAATCTGCAAAACTAATCCAAGCAGGACAAAGCAGGGCAGAGAGAAGGGCCCCTCTTCTTAGCAACTGCAGGGTTAGCATAGCTGTCCCAGGACCAGCACAGCCACCCTCAGACCCTGCCTCCTACAGCCAGTGGTTGAGCACTCTGTCTCTTGGCCACAGCCCCAAGGCAAAGTAAGTCTCCCACTAACCAAGAGACTTGATTTACTTTAACAAAATCCAGAAATAATGTCAGGGTCCTGTGTGAAGCCTCCTGTAATCCCAGTATTTGGGAGGAAAGGGCTTCAAGGCTATCCTCAGTTCTGTAGCAAGTTCCAGACCAGCTACTTAACAAACTTGAGACTTTGTTTCAAAAGCAAACAGAAATGAAAGAAGAGAGGGAGAGAGGAAGGGAGGAAAAAAAGGGAGGGAAGGATAGGAAAGTTAGATCTAAGGTTGTCTTAATAAAAATCACAAACCGTACAACTTAACCCAGCAGGGTACAGTTGCATGATTCCCAAATCAAGGAACGCACACAGCCATGCTCCCTTTGACACCTGTGAGTCTTGCCTTTGTCTTAAGGAAATATGGCCCAAGAAACTATGTGACAAAGCCAAAACCTGACCCATAACTGAAGACTCCCTTCTACTGGTCTCCACGAACCATTCTTTCTTGACATGCCACAGCCCTGCTGGTGCTTCTGCGAGACATAGGGACAGAGGGAAATCTCTGTGAGAATGACTCACGGCTAGAGACATGTGGAGAAATGGAGCACTTGCCCGGCATCCCCAGTCCTTGGGGCCAACACATTGGCTGAGTTCTCACCCAAGCTAAAGAGGATCCACTGTAGCCCCCATGGCTCCTCACCCTAGTTGGGGACAGTTTGCAGCCAAATGCACGGCCAGTTCATCCTGAGACTCAAGGAGAGTTCTGATGTCGTCTACCATGCATGGTGGAACTCTCCCATGCAGTGAAATCAAGACCTCAACTTTGATTTAATACCTGCTAAGGCTCAGCTGCCTCTACGCAAAAGGAAGCTTCCAAGCAAATCTTCTAAGGCCCCAGCTAGGAGAGTTCATATTTGCCTTTCAACTGGTGCCAAACAAACTGGCCCTGAACCAGCCCTTTAGTCTTTGACGTCTGTTTCCTCGTCTGTCAGTGTCTCTATAGACCATATCTAGAAGGACTTTGAAGACACAAATTGTTTACTGAAAATAAAGTGGCTGTTTGTTGCTGCTGTTGCCACATATAGTACAAGAATAAAACAGGGCGGAGTGACACTGAGGGGTCCTTAACCAGAATCTGGCAGATCGCCACAGTTGCCTCACGGTGTGTCTGAATGCAAAGTATTTATGTATAGTGATGTCTGATGCATTATCTCCTAACTCCCAGGATGTGTGAGAGCATTCTCAGGAAGAAAAAAAATCTTTGAAAATACTGTGTCCTTGTGACTTTCCCATGGGGACCAAGGGCTGCTCTCCTCTAGGCTAAGCCTCTTCTTTACCAGTGACAGAAAACACCACTCACAGCCTCACAGTGTCAGGCCTCCTGACGCTGGGCATGTCGCTATCCCTGGAACTGATTCTCTGGAAAAGAGGGAGAAGAGCAACAGAACTCCTGGGCCCTGTTCTTCTAGATGGAGAAATTTTTTGAGACTGTCACGGTGTCTGCTTACCAGAGGGTAGCATGGGGATGACCCCTTCCCTGTGCCCTCTTCTGCAAAATGGCCTCTTAGGGTGATGGATACCCAGCAGCCCCTCAGTCTCTGTGATACACCAAGAGGGAGGGGTTAGAAGGATTGTAAAGACAAGGCTGGATGCAGATGGGTGTCCATCTTACTCTTGGCCTTCTCACAGCTCAACTCCCTTGTGCCAGCCCATTTTGAGCCTTGCCAACCATCTTTTCTTCTCTGTTCTCCCACAGCTCAGCTCTCTCTCCAGCCTCCAGCAGGGGCCAGAGCAGCCACCAGGGTAAGATTAAGAGTGACCATTTGGTTCTGGAGACCACAGAGATGTTGTGTTATTTGCTGGGTCCCATATTGTGTTTTCTAAGTGTGCCAACCATGGTCACAAGGGCTAGAAGACTTCCAGCAGAGAGTCCCAGGGATGCCAGCCCCTCTCAACCAGGCTCCTGATGATGAAGGCTCTGGGTAGTACTTATCCTCCACTGGTCCTTTGAGGACAGTTCATCAGAATCCCAGAGCCCTTTCTGAAAGACCAAGTGACCACAGGGAATAAGAATGCTAGGGGGATGACGAGAGGAGCATCCTAGTGGCTTTGACAAGGGGAAGCATGAGTGGAAAAATATGGGTGGTAGAGATAAACAAATCCAGTTTCAAAACCAGCACTGGTGGCTTTATTCTTTATTAGTCGTTTGACCTCTCAGCCTCAGCTTCCTCATCTGGAAATGGGAATCCCATTGTAAGTCAGAGGACCAGAAGAGGCTCTATAAAGAGGGCGTTAGACAAACCCTAGCCACTAGCTTTGGGTTTTTTGTTTGTTTACTTTGACTCACAGACTCAGGGGTATGGGTCCATCACGGTGGGGACAGCCACAGACAGATGGTGGCTACAACAGCTCCATCCGTGCTATCCAGGAACTGCAGCGTGACCTGTTCACATCTTGACAGTTGAGAGGGCAAGAAGCTTGGACTAGAACCAGGAGCTGATGTTACCCACAATGCCTTTGGAAACCTACTTCTGCTTCCTAGGCCCCCATCCCCATGGCCCTACAACCTTTGCAAATAGCACAGCTTGCTTTGATTCAGAGCTGAGACACAGGCAGTGCATATCAAGTCCCCTGCCTGGTAACAGGCCTGGGGCCTCATCCTGCAGACAAGGTTTTGACCCAGCTTTACTCCAGAGTTGGCAAGATACGGAGATGTGACTCCGAATGAAGCCACTGTGATCACCCAGGAGACACAGAAGGCATGGATGTGGTGCTCATGTCTTCAACATGACATATACTGACTGGCCTCTTGGCCATCAGGCTACAGTACCATCATACAGGTGCTAGTGTTGTTCTCTGAGGGATTCCAGAAAATTGTGGAAGCTCCCAACAGGTCCCCAAAGCCAGCCTAGAGCCCACAGGGCCTATAGAAAATCTAGGTGCTCGTCTCCTAGCCTAGGAGTCTCTGAAGAAGGCATTCCATGGTTAGGACTTTAGGAAGAATGAGAGAAAATCCTTTGCAGTAGGTGACAGCTCTAGGGAAAATTGATGGGGACTCCTGAGGCCATGTGGCAAGGGGTCTGCTGGCCTGTCCCCATGTCCACTGTCTGAGAAGATCAGAGATTCTACGAGTTTCTTGGAAGAAGAGCTTCCAGTGCCCCCTGACCTAACTGGTCCAGAGACAGGGCTGGGGACCAGATGCAGACTGTGTGGAGGTACTGGGAAGGCATTACTCACTCCCTCACCACCCTAACCTCTGCCCCACCAGGCCAGCATGGCTCCACTGATAATTCAGGGAACACAACTTCTTCCACTGGCAGCCCTCCTTGCTGGTTCTTCTTGGCAGTGGTACCCATAATCTCCTGATATAGCATCTAATTTGAACTTCTGCAAGCATCCTCCCCTCAAAAAGCTTAATTATTATGTTCTTCTAAAATACCAAGGGAATCTTTCCAGCCGTCTGAAGTTCCCTAGAGGAAGAAAGGATAAGCCAGTGATTAGTGACACAATCTCAGAGCCTGGTAAATCCTGTGGGACTTGGTTTGGCAGTAGTGCCCAGCCCCAAGGCTTTATCTGGGAAGGGCTGGTACCTACTGGGAAACTGAGGGCAAGCTAATGTATGTGCAAATGGCAGGTTAGCTTTTCATTGCTGTAACAAATACTCAGGGCAATCAGCTTGTGAAAAGAGAAGACTTGTTTTATCTCCCAGTTTGTGCTTCAGTCTGTGATTGGCTGGCTGGGTTGGGTCAGTGGTGAGGTATGTAGCAGGCACTGCATGGAGGAGCAAAACCACTCACCTCACACCTGGGGAACAAAAGAGGAGGAGACTGGGGTCCCACCAAGGACCTAAAGCCTCCCTCAAAGTCCCACTTCGTAAAGTCCCACATCTCCCAATAGTGCCAAACCCAAACCCAAGCCTTCCACGCGTGGCTCTGGGGAGAATATTACGAAAGGAAGCAAGCCTTGCTCCACTGTTCTGCTCTGCAGCATCTGTAACTCTCCTTGTGCACTCCTGAGCCGCCCAAGCTGTTCCTTGGGCAGAATAATAATAGTATTCTTATAAACATGCCACCCGTCCTGTGACCTTTCAAAAACTATTCTCTAGCAGCCTACACTCACTTTCCTCCAGGGAACGAGATGCTGTCACCCAGTTTTGTGCCACAAGCAGCTTGCCATCCCCTCCCATGATGGGGCCAAGCAGAGGCCATTTGACAGCAGAGCACACCAGAGTAACTCCCCACAACAAAGCCAATTATCACCCCTCACTCCTCTTTGCTTAGAGACTTGCACAGGGGTCCTTGGACCTCAAGACAACTCGAGAAGCCTGTGAATGGATTAATTCTCCCCAAGACATGTGGTTAACCTCATTACCATAGGCTGAGGGGGAGGGGTGGTCTTGGTGTAGAGATCCTCACCAGCTCTGGGACAGACATGTCATGCAGGTGACTGGCAAGGGCTACAGACTTCCCCATCTTCATTCTGAAGAGCCTTGTCCCAGCCTCACACTCCTAATCCCTCCCTCAGAGGCAGAAGCCCAGGCTCTGCTGTGGGATCGCCTGATGTTGGCCGACAAGAAACTGTAGAAGACTGCCACGTGACCACGGCCTCATTTATAAGAGAAGAAGACTGTGCCAGTTTCTACTACGTCTTTTTACATAGTTTAACTATATGGTCAATACAACTCAACCAATTTAGATATTTCAGGGTCCTCCCTGGTGAGCACATTAAACAGCAAACGGTCAGGTTTAGCAACACTCCTAGGACCTGATTTGATTGCTGTGTGATCAGAACCTTTTTACTCTTGCCAAAGTTTCCCCATTGATTATTAGGGATCCCCAAGTAAGGTTATGATTGGATTTAAAGGGCTGTCACAGTAAGTTCTCAAATTCCACAGAAGACTTTGAGGTAAACTATTCCTCAAAACCATGAGATTTAGTCAGGCCAGAGAGTGTATGGCAGGGTCAAAGAGAAAGGAAGAATTTTGGACTGCCCAGAAAAAAAAGCAGAGAACTGTGACATAAACTAGGAGAGGCCACCAGCAGCATCCCTGGGAAGGGTAGCTGCAGTCCAGTGGAAGAGGAGAGAAGCCTTCTGGAGAAGGAGGGTGCTGGGGAGAGGTCAGGCCTCCAGTGGTCACGATTTCTGGTCTTCCTTTGCTTCCCTCCAGCCCTAAACCCAACCTGAGAACCTGAGCAAGTGTGATGGCCCAGAGCTCAGCTGCTCTTCTTAGCAATCTCCAGCCTGCCAGAGAGCACTGTCCAATCAGAGCCAACTGGCACCATGCCTGCAAAACAAGCTGAGGCCCTGTCTCACGTTCCAATGCCTGCAAAACAAGAGAGGCTCATCTCACATTCCAAAAACTCTCCACAGGCCAGCTGTCATCTCTGCCCTGGGTCTGCCCCCATTGCTATCTCTGGAGAACAACCCCCAGATCTTCTGCCCTTGTGTGGGCCTCTGGGATGTACGTCAGGTGTGTGTGTGTGTGTGTGTGTGTGTGTGTGTGTGTGTGTGTGTGTGTACATTGTATGTATATGTGTGTATCTGTGTGTATATGTATGCATGGCATAGGCCTCTCTCTGTGTGTGAATGTGTGTCTGTGTACTTTTGCCTGTATGTATGCATGTGTATGTTTGTGTCTATATGTATATGTTTGTGTGTATGTATATGTATATATATGTGTCATGTCTGTGGGTATGTATATGTCTGTGGGTGTGTCTGTGTGTATGGATATGTATGTCTGTATGGATATGTATATGTGTATGTATATGAGTGTGTGTGTCTGTGTGTGCGTGTGCATATGTGTGCTTGTGTGTGGACAACACCTGAGATGTTGTACCTCAGTAATCACTGCTTTCCCTTTTAAAACTGATCTCTCACTGGCCTGGTGTCTGCCACATGAGGCTAAGCTAGCTGGTGAGCAAGCTCCCAGGGATCCACCTGCCCCTGCTTTCCTAGCCCTGGGATTATAAGTACAATATAATCCTGGCATTTTAAATGGGTTCTGGGTTTGAAATTTGGTCCTCCCAGTGAGATCCCACATCTTACAAACCCTCTTCCCCAACACAGTTACTTTCCATCTTGTGAACACCAATCCTGTATGGTCAGCCACAGGCCAGCCAAGGCCAGGCAGCAGGACAGCACTAGGCCTGCGTGTCAACCAGCTCTGAGGTGTCCAGCCTGGATGGTGGCTCCCCTTCCTCTCCACAGGGTCCTAAGGATGGCAAGAAGGGCACAAGATGCCCCGACTTCAGCATTGACACGAGGACCCTGAGGCCACTTCCTCTCTCAGACAAGCACGGTTTCCCTCACCTGCAGTACCCCAGCACTATGCTCCTCACAGTCAGAGAGTTGTTCACGATGTGAGGCAGCCAGCCTATGCTCCTTCCAACAGCAGGAAACAGTTGGACTTTGGCGGTGAAACAGCTCACTATCAAGTGTCCGCGTGTGCAATGGTGGGAAAATCAGATCGCTCTGAGAAAGCTGAGAAGCCTGCAGTGCAAGGCTCCAGGGGCCATCAGCCCACTCCATGTTCCCAGGGGAGGGAGGACATGGAGATGAAAACAGCTCTCCTAGGAACTTGGATCCCAGGGAGTGGCACAGGGGCAGATGGCTACCAGACCTGGTGAGTTCCTGTTCCCAGTGGCCGGGGTGCACATGGACCTCACAGATATGTTGGTGATGTGCCCAGACAGTGAGGGCAGGACACGGAGTGATCATCATGCTACTGAGAGCCTGACTTCCAGTGCCTCTGTAGAAGAGGGCAATGGAGAAAGGTCACCTACCATTCTCAGCCCCACCCTTGTAGGCAAGGCAGCCAGAAGCAGCTCGAGGTGTTTCCTGACAGATCCTGTATGATGCCTGAGGTTGCCACCCAACAGGAGACAGGACAGGCCTCTGCTCACATTGCTGCCTCCTGGGTCTTGGGCTATTTTGCAAGCCAGCATCTCAGGATCGATTTCCCTTTGCTTCACCCCTCAAAGCTCAGTCCAGCTGTTTCTGGTCCTCAAGGCAGCTGGTCCAGTCTGGTTAACAGGACAGCTCACATCCTGGCCCTTCCCCTTGTGGGTTCCTAGCAGGGACCATGTCACAGATCAATGTCAGGATATCCCTTTCTTTCCTTTAAATAAGAAACACGTCGTCTGGGAATCCCCAGGGTGAACAGTCTCCTGTTTATCTTGGTGCAGCCTTGTCCCTGCAGATGGGAAGAGCCCCTGCCCAGTCCCCCTCTCGTGGCAGTGTGCTTCCTGTCAGTCTCCAGACTTACTGCGGAGTGGACTTTCCCCTAAGGGCAGAGGTTGGTACCACAGGCCTTCGGCTTCTGAGAAAAGGGAGTCCTAAGGAAGTGTGGCAGGGAGGTGGGAGAAGGGACAGAGCTGCCTGGGGAGCCATGCTAGAACTCACAGAAGATTCCTCGGTGTCCACAGAGAACCGGCCGCTTCTCCCTGCTCTGTGTTGGGGGGAACCCTGACCAGCTGACACTGAGTAGATCTGGCTAATGCAAGGATGCAGAGGGCTGAGGGCTTCTGTGTGTACCAAGATCTGGGTACATCCGGGTACCAGAAGCAGACCTTACCACCAGCCTATTGACTGTCCTGGGGAAGTGTCATGTCACCAGACAGGCTTTCAGGGTTTAAAGACTCTTAGTATTTCCAGATTGCTCTCACTGCTTCTTGCTTATGGTTCAGCTTCCTGGTTCTGCTCCACCAAGCCTGCTGCTCACTGCCTCTGCCCTGCCACCATGGAGTCTTATCCCTCTGGAGCCGGAATTCAAAATAAATGCTCACTTCCTTTGGTCAGGGTGTTTAACCACAGCAACAGAGAAGTAACTAACACAGCTGGGGAAGTCACAGACATTTAAAAGAGAATGTGCTACCACCATCCTACTGATGTTTTGCTAAATGGACACAGAACCAAACTGCCTTGTAATATTTGTGCTGATATCCATACAAGCACCTCTTGGCTTGGGCCAGTGATGCTTCTGTTTGCAGTGGAACAGCTAATGTAGTCATTAGTCCTTGGCCTGAAGGAGACATCTCTGTCATCCCCTCCAAGCTCCAGGGAAGGTCATGGAAACCTGGGAAGAAAGACTGTGAGGCTGGAGGAGCACTGTGAAGCACAGCCTTCTGGAAATGACACGGCTGTCACAATCAATCATAATGACACGGCTGTCACAATCATGAGCTCACAGCACGTGCGCAAGGTGTCAAAAGCAAACCAAACAAGGACAAAGGCATGGGAGCAGGGAGGAGCCTAGTTGGACAGAAGGGAGCCAACAAGAGTGGACAAGGGATAAGGGCAGCCAGGGTGGTGTATGAGTGCCATCAGAGTACGTGTGTACATTGTGAACAGAAGTCCCAGAAAGAAACCTCACCTTGTCCTGAACTGTGCGTGAGGCGGACTCACTGATGGAAACAGTCATCCATCAGTTGGAGTGTTGCATGTCCTAATTATAGTATTTCTTGTGCTATCTTTAGCCTCCAAAGTAGCTATTCCATGGTCACTTCTGTATCAGACCTAACACCCCAAGACTAACAGAATTTATTAACAAGACTCCAGTTTAACCAACCAAAAGCCTAAGAGTCATTAGCTAGCCTCTGAGGCCTATAGGGGTCTGGATGAATGTAGGGCAGGATCTGTGCTTGCACTGGTCTTCTGAGCCACACTGGCACACAGTGGCTGGTGTGAGGGCGTCTGCTAGCTATAAAAGTGTGTGTTTGCCATGCCTGGCAGTGCAAGGGCTCACTGAAGGAATTCCCCTTGTTGCTCATGGGAGCCCAGGCTTCTTTTTAGAGCAAAGAAACCTAGGTGGAGATTTGGGGAGGAATTATGCAACAGTTGAGATTATTCCATATACTTGTATCTTCTGCTGCTGTAAGTGGTTAACAACACACTCTACTGCAGGGTTCTCAACCTTCCTAACGCTGTGACCCTTTAATGCAGTTCCTCATGGTGTGCTGACCCCTGCCATAAAATTGTTTCATTGCTACTTCATAACTGTGATTTTGCTACTGTCACGAATCGTGACGTAAATATCTGATATGTGACCCCAATGGGGTCATGACCCACAGGTTGAGAACCGCTGCTCTAAAAGGAGACAGGCATCCAAGGTCTAGAAAAGACCAAACATTTTGAACTTGAGTCAGCTGTCATATCATCAGGGACTAGCTCGTTCTGCAAAGCCTGTCCTCCGATCTCTTTGCAAAAGGACATTTAGCTGGAGAGAGAAGTTTGTTCCTCTAAGACCTCAGTGAAGTACATTGGTTGATGTCAGGAGAAAAAGAAAGCACCGTGCAGACCTGGGCACATCCCCAGCTGGCTGGATGGTGCCACAGGGAGCACATTTAAGGCTACGTAAACACAGGTGTGCTCTCATTATTCTCACCCTGCACTGAAACCATTGCTGAGAGAAAACCCTAGTAGACCAGTTTTTAATAATGACATTTTTAACAATCGTTTCACATTGCAAAAGCAGGATAACAGGGGTTTTTTTGTTTTTGTTTTTTGTTCTTTAATTCTAGCAGTTTTCCCAGGCAGGCTTTGTAATCTTGTTTAGATTATTGGTTTACTTAGTAAATCCTTTTTCCTTTAACTGTCTAATTAGCCCCAGGCCCTGGCTTGAATTCCAAGCATGGCAAAACAAAACACACAAAAATGGTTAATTGACACATAGAACGTGGGCAAATTTTACTCTGCTACTTTATCTCAAGTTGAAAGAAGTTCTTAAGAATCTTATTTGGTTCCAAAGACAAATATTCCTTGTGAAAAGTAATCTGCCCTTCGCTCTTTAGGAAGGTGGAGTCCATGACAGATGGAATTGCAAGTTTCAGGCTATTGAGTTAATATCCAAGTTTAGCCGTCTCAGTCAATTCTAGATTGTGGAGTCTAGGTCTTATTTCAGCATGAGTCAGAGTGAGTCAAGAGATGCACCTCATCTGAGGGGTTTGAGGAGAAGGGTGGAGGTGATGACGGCTAGCTCAACACTTGGCTTGAATCTCCACTGAATTTCCAAGGCATGCTGCAGGCTAAACTCGATTGGGCCAACACCGAGTTAGTGAATCCCAAGCTGGGAAGAGCCCTTTCTGGGACAATGACTTCTGGAATGTCAGGATTGTATCCCATGCACCCCTCTATAAATTGCAACACCACCCCTACTTCTGGACCCCAGCTGGCATTTGCAATGTCCACTTTATGCACAACAGACAGCTGGGGCAGCTGAGAAGACCTGCTGGCCCTGGTTATTCTGAACTGATCTAGGGTATGCATCTTTTGGTTCATGAAGCTAACATCAAGAATAATGCCATCTTTTTCTTCCCTTACAAAATATGAAATTATAGCAGTTAAATATTATTTTTAACAACAGGCAGAAGATTCTACTGGCCCACCATGTTACCTTCCCTGTCTACTCAGTGCAAAAATATGGAACCTCTTAGCATCGAAAGCCAAACACCAATAAAAATGGCTAACAAGAAATGCCTTTTAAAATCAACTGGAGATCAAACATTTGGAAAGATCCAATATGTATAAGCATACAGATACAACAGCTGCTTTTGCATTTTAAACAAAAAATATCTCATGATTTCAGCAAATTCCTTTTTTGCTATGCTCCAACTTTATGAAAAATAAAATCAGTCCTTTCCTTTAAAAAAATACAGATCTTATTTTTCTCTAAAATGACTCTCCTCATTAATATATGAAACCACACAGCTGCTTTTGGAGTCACCAGGCCTCTTTTTTTTTCTTTTTTCTTTTTTTTCATTTAGAACCTATCCTAATTGCTGATGGGGAGATAGTTTCCAGGTGAAGTAATGGGAACCAGGCACACATTTTTTTAACCTCCTGAAGGCCACATCTGTGAAAGTGCTCTACACACCACCCTGCAAAATTATTTAAATTTAGAATGATTGAGGCTGGTGCATAGATTGTTGAAATTAAAGTTTAATGGCAGTTTAGCATCATCTCTGAGAAACATTTTAGAAGGCTGTATGTCTGCAGCAATTACATACCAGCAACGAACACACATCGATGAAGATGTGAGATTATTTCAAACAAAGCTTTTCCTTATGAAAAACACCTTCTACTTGGCCAAGTCCACTTCTCAATCAAATGAGGATTTAAAAGGTGACCTTGCAAGGGAAGAGGGAAGCACCCAATTTGGTAACAGGAATTCAGCAATCAAAAATGGGTCTGTGGGAGCCAGAGAAATATGTAAAGCCATATCACCAAACCTCCAGGCTGTGAGTGTTTCACAGCGCACTGGGCTCTTTTCCCTGTGTGGAAGTTCTTCATGCATCACCATTTGGAGACAACATGGGAAAGTTCCCTGTGACACAGAACCAGAAGTGGTGATGCTTTTCTGCACATAGTGAAGAAATATATATATATTATATTATATTATATTATATAATATATATATATATATATATATATATATATATATATATATATCTTTGGATCTCCAGCAATGAAATTCTTAACATAAAGTAAAATAAAATGCTAAAATCCAACCCAACCCAGAAGTAAACCTATATGAAACCCAGGGAGGTCAAAGCTCGTCTGCCCTGAAGTAAATGTGCAAAGGGCCCACAGGCCCAGCAAGGTTCAGGGCAATTAAACAGAGCTGGTGAGGGACAAAGGCCACCGGTCGCTCCTTACCAGGGCAGTTAGTAGAATGCAATGTGGGAGCTTGGTGGAGATCACACCTGCTTTGAAACCCCTGGATTTTCATTAGCCGACTCGATAGTTACACATTTCAGAAGAAAAACAAAGACTCTCACCGTGGGCACTGAGTCCTGACTTCTAGCCCATGGCCCCCAGGTCACCTGAACTAAGAACTAAATGCAGTGGGGGTTGGGCAGACACTGTTTGAAAGAGTAGCACCAGACCCTGTGCCAGAGACACAGCTGGTTTCTCTAGGGTTGGCTGTTAATGCTGAGCCAAACAGTTTGTCTATCTCTAAGTGAGCCAACGGGAGCACTGCCCAGTGTCCCGGGGACCAGACTTCCTCAAGGTGTGTCAGCAGTCTGTTCTGGTACTTCACCTGGCGCTTGCCCAAGGACAATCATAACTGCACCATCTGATAAACAGGACAACTGAGTGAGCGGAGCAGGCTAGTGGGAAGACAGGGAGACATCTAAGCACCTGGAGGGACATCGGTGGTGGATACGTTGGAGATGTTTGCACTGCTTCATAGACTTGAAAGAAGCCCGAATGAACAACAGGCTGGCTCAAGAGAGGCAGACACGGTATTCAAGCAAAAGCTGCAAAGATGTGCTTTGACAGAGGGGCACGAGATTATACATTTCCTTTCAGCTCTTGATAGCCTTTTTTTTTTTTTTCAGGTCCTGGGACTATAGAGATGGATTTTGGAAAACCATTCTTAGAAAATAACTACTAAGACTTTTCAGTAGCAACTTTTCTATCTAAGAGTATTCCTACCAGATTCCTCGGAGGAACAAATTGAATGTGTAGCTCCAGGTGGAGGTAGGCAGTCCCTGAGTGAGCTGGGATGTGTCAGGTGACATGGTGTGCTGGGGCTGTGTCACCTCTCATACTACCCAGAAGGTATGCACCAACAGCTCCGACCACAGACTGATCTGACATACGACACGCTGTCACCAAAGATGCTGCCCAAAGGCTTAGTATTCCCAGGTGTCAGCTGTATGCTGATGCTGTCTTAACACATCTTGGGATACAGGTGAGAGAAGCCTTGTGAACATGGCCCCTTAGGACCAGATGGAGGCAACACTCCATATAACAGGATCCCTTACTCTGAAGGTTTTGGGCAGCCCGCACACAGCTGACCTGGGTACCACTGAAGCACAGTGCTTCATGGGTGATCATGGCTCCTCACACTTCTTTCTGTGGTACTAACAGATGGTTGTCACCTGACAGCGATGACACTCATGACTCCTAGGTTAGGAGGTGTGACAGCAACTGTCCGTCTAGTTGATGTGGGAAGATGCCAATCTGGATATAAATGTGCCCTGGGCTTCATGTGAGGCACCGAGCAGGACGAGTCAAATGTAGTATATTAAAGTGCTTGGCATGACTTTTAATTAACATGTACTTTAATGCTGCCTAGTTCCTGGTTTCTAACTGAAGTATCTTTGTTAAATTGAGTCCTAGCATTTATGCTGAGCAACGAGAAGACTTAATTACCATCAGCCAAATGCACCACAATGAAGATGCCAGGAACTGACTAAGAGAACCGAATCTTCTAGGTAACTCACACTTTCAATTCGATCCACTGCTTCAAGAGGATAGACAGTACAAGAGGACAGAATGTACAAGAATTACTTTTTGAAACAAACAAACAAACAAACAAACAAACAAACACAAAAACAACAAAACCCTAGTAACCTGAAAGTCCAGTAACCACTAGATCTATGAGTTTGTTCACCATTCAGACAGAATATGGAGATATTCTGGACTGTAAACATGGTAACACATGAGACATGCCTGTTGCTAGCCTCCCTCTGTAAGCTCCTAGACCCCTCTCCTGATTCAAAAGAGTGACAGAGGCGGTGCTTCTGAATGCAATGCTAGATTTATTATAGCGTTTTTATTAACAAGCTTTCTCCAGACAGTTCTGAGTGTGCTGGTACAGCAGGCACACTGGCTTCAAGGTTTGGCATCGTGCAGTCTGTGGAATCACACTTCAATCTCACAATACTTCTGCAACTTTGTGGACTGCTCGGGCAGGACCTGCAGTCAGTCTCTCCTAGTAAATGGCTGAATATAAATTTTGGTTCATTATGGTTTAAATGTTCTGAGTTCACATTTTCATCAGTCTGCAGCTGGCTTGGCTCCACTTTCTTCTCTGCCTTGTCAGCCTGGTTTGGTAAACTAGAGACCTTGGTTTTGGTCCCTCCATTGCCCTCGGTGTCCCCTGTGTCTCTACTTTTGCAGAGTCCCCTTTGGTTATTCTCAGGATGGCAACAAGCTCTTTGGAAAGCCTCAGGGCTCCTGCTGACAGGCAGCAGAGGCTCTGCTGTCCTGGGAAGATGCTCATCCATGCTCTGAAGACTGTGTATGCTGCTGTCATCCAGTTGCTCTTGGGCCTGAATGCACTGCACTGGGTGGAGAAAAAAATTCCTTGGCAGGGAATTCTGCATCCCCGGTGGCAGCATGTGCCGGATGGGATGCATAAGGACCTCAGCAGCCTGGTGTGTGGTCTTCAGAGGCGCCACCACGTTCTGAATCTGGACAAAGCTGCTAGCAGTGGAAGCACACTGTTGGCACAAGGAGTCACCCACCTGCTGGCAAGAGCGAGGACCATATTTTAAGTGCATGTAGGCGTTTGGGCAGCTACATCTCTGATTGAGAGAGAAGTGACACATGGCACCCTGCTCCAGACAAGGCTGTAACAAGGCTGAGCCTGGTTCATTTCTGGGGCTCTTGGTGAGTTCACTGTTGTAGGTTAGAGGCACAGGCAACCCTAGAGTCTTTGCTTGGCCATTGGAAAATGCGGAGCAGATGTGTGGCTCATCGAAAGTGTTCTTCTCTGAGGCACTGCAGCTGTGAGATGCCAGGGGTTGTAACTCATAAAACTCATGCTCCAGTTCGGATCTGGGGTCCCTGGCATCTACACGGTAAGAATTGGCAGTGTGTGTTTTGCTTGGTCCCCTGTCACCAGGACTTGCAGACAAGGTGTGGGAAAAGGCACCGCACTGGAGCTTTTTAGGTAAAGGAATCTGGCCACAGGTGCCTTGTGGCCCAAGGCACCGGCACATGCATTGGAAGAAGAAGGTGGCGAAGGCCCAGCTGATACACATGACGAGCATCATGAAGGTGCCCAGCTGGGTGTACGCCAGGACCGTGGAAGGCATCATCATGGCCCCAGCCACAAAAGTGGTCAATGCAGCCATGGCAATCGCAGAGCCCATACGACTCAGAGAGAAGATGACTTTGCCTTCACGGTCGGGATCTGGAGCCAAGCGATATGCCACCCCGTAGTGGACAGCAAAGTCCACAGACAAGCCAACTGCAACCGAGATGGTGACAGACTCCAACACATTCAGCTCCCAGCCCAGCAGGACGAGGGACCCGACTGTGACAAATATGGTTCCAGCTATGGAGATGATGGCATAAAGGCTTAGGATGATATTCCAAGTGGTCAGCAGCATCACACTAAATGCAACGGCCACCGAGAGCCCCATGGCAATGAGGGTGCCATCGGACAGGCTGTCCTGCAGGTCGTAGAACTCCAGGTTGCTGACAAACCAGCCATGGCTGAGGCCCTCAGGCGCTGAACTTAGCTCGCTGGAGATCCATGAGTCCACCTCCTTGTAGAACTGTTGCATCTTCTCGTAAGCCAAGGTGAAGAGGAAGGTACTCTGGAACTCCAGCACCACGGCCCTGATGGTATCGTTGACATCAAACCTTGGCCCGGGGGTCTTGTTATTCAGGTGGTAGCCTGTGCTCCTGTCCAGTTCCATGATGGCCTTCTTGATGCACAGCTCAAAAACCTCTTGCTTATAGGGGAAGCTGCAGTGGCTGCAGCAAGGGTACAGAGCAGGCTCGTCACAGTCCTGGTTTTCCATCCACTGTTTGAAGGTCTCAATGAAACAGCTGGTGAAGTCCTGCTGCTCCGTCTGGTAGAAGAATGTTTGGTTCCTCAGTTTTTGACAGAAGTGCAAAATCCAGGCCTGGGAGGCTGGGCTAGCAATGTTGAAAGTGCTATCTAGTGTCAGCTTTCCTTTGCTCTTGGGGTTCAGAGGGTTGCCGCTGTCTTCTGGGGACACACCCCAGATTACCGTGATGGGCATATGGAGCTCCTCTCCATGGTGAACCCGCTCAAACATGAAAAGCTTCTTGAACTCGGCATCATAGCGCTCGAAAGGGTGAGAGGATCTGAACACCTGGAATTCAGAAAGCTCCAACGAAGGCAGTTTCATCTTTGGGTTTATGCACACGACGTAGGCCCCACCTATAGTCAGGGCAAGGAACCAGATGAGCCAAAGGTAGCGAAACTTGATGACGATGCACGGTAACACCTTTTCAAAAAAGATCCGAGACGCCTCTGAAATGGCAAAGAGAACCTTGCGGCACTTCTGGCAGGCCACCGCCCAGCAGCTCTTGTCATAGGCTTGTGGCTGGGGCTTTCTGAAGCAGCTGAATATATTGAGGAGGTACCGTTCATGCAGAACAATGACAGCGGGAAGCCAGGTGACCATCAAGACGTAATTCACCAATATAGCCGTCCCTGCGTAAACCCCGAAGCATCTGATGGCTGTGATGTTGCTGACGTAGTTGGCGTAGAAGGCGGCGGCAGTGGTGAAGCTTGTGACAAACATGGAGAGGGCGGCGTGCTGCAAGGTGATGCTCACCGCTTCTGATGTGTCTGCACGCGGTTTGTCGAATTTGGTGTAGTTCCAGACGTCACACAGGACAAAGGCATCGTCTGCACCAATCCCGACCAAGATGATGAGTGCAGTGAGGTTCATAAAGGGGAAAAACTCAAAGTTAAACACGACTCTGTAGAGGAAGTAGGAGACGATCAGGGAGCTGATGACGGCAAACATGGCCATGAGCGTGATGAACATGGACTTGGTGTAGACGCACATGATGAGAAGCACGATGACAATGGCTATGGCAGGGTACACAGTGTCCATGAGGAGGTAGCCCTGAAACAGGCTGTGCTTGATGCCAAATTCGATCCCAGTGACGGTGGTGATGCCGTCCGAAGAGTTCCAGTTTTCAAAGTTGTCCAGGTAGATGTTCATCATGCTCTCCCCTTTCTCTGTGGGCGAGAAGAGCATGCTGTACTTTAAAGCTGGCATGGCGTAGTCAGCTGTCTTTGGGGTGAGGAAGTCCTTGTCTACTAGGTAGTGGAGAATCTGGTACACGGCGTTGTATTTGGTACACTTGCGTGGCACATTGGTGCACTTGAGCTGGTCCTTTCTTCTGGCTGCCTTGTCCCAGCAGTCGGGCCCCAGGGTGCCGTTCTGGTAGTGCTTGGCACAGGTTCGAAGCAGCTTCAGCGTGTGGGAGACATCTCGCTCAACAATTTTCTGACAGGATGATCTGTTATTCAGGATGGCGATGTAATTCCCCAGAGTCCAGCTGGGACAGCAGGAGACAGCAGTGGTCCTCTGGCACAGGTCGCTGAACTGGGCGTGGGATCGGATCTGCAGAGACAGACAACGCAGAGGGACTGGCGTTTAAACAGGCTCGCACCGGCAGTTCACTCCTGCCTCTAGGGACAAGGAAGGCGCAGAAGCTAGACTGTCCTCTGTCATAGTGTGTGTCAGTTGTGTACACAGGTGAGCACTCTCTGCCCCAAGACCTCACGTCACAGCTAGTCTACAGGCTGTTTGATTTTCAACAGCAAACTCCGGTTTGGGAATGGTATACAAATATAATGCCATGTCAGGCAGTACTGGGTTTGGCTTAAGAAGGGAGATAAAATTAACACCTGCTTAGCAAACAGCTTTTCAAAGTCACTGTGTGAGTCATGAAGTGGATGTGTTTTCAAGTTCATGCACTCACTGGAGGAGGCTAACAGCTGTCTAATTGCTGTTTTCCTTAAAATTCTGGTTCTTGGCAAGAAAGTTTTGGTGACCAGTCACCAAATTCTCAATAAACACAGTTGAAGGCAGAGATGCTGTTCCTAAAAGTACTCCTATGGCTGTAATAGGTCCTCCAAATTCACACCTTACAATCTGATTCCAGTGTGACTACTCCCACAGGCAGAGCCTTCTGGGAGGTATCAGTGGATTCGTGCCCTTGTGGTGGCTCACACGAGTCTGTGCCTTTTGGTGCTGTATCGTCATACAAAGATGATACCACCCTAGAAGACAGGTTCACTGGACTCCATCTGCAGACCCTTTGATCTTAAACCTTTCCAGTTTTTAGAACTGTTAGAAACAAACTACCTGTTAATAAGTTATCTAATCTAAGGGGCCTTGTTACTGCAGTCTAAGCAGACTAGAGAAAAACTCTATTTGATAAATCAAAAAGTGGCCGGATTCATGAAAAACTTAGACTGAAATCATTCTCTGAAATAATTTCTGAGAAGGGCCAATATTTTAAGATTAAAACATTTTTACATCTGAATTTAAATAAGTTTAAGTTAATAAAAATAAACAAGTGGAATTCTAGTTCCTCTACATCCTCAAGTTCATTCAGGTTGGCTAAAACCCTTTGTGGGGTGCTTTCTCTGTTGGTAAATGGTGGCTGGTGCACTTAGGAACTGTGGTGACTCTGGGTTGGTGTGGACAGCGTTTCATTTAGAGTGCTGTCCCTGGGAGGACTGGTCTTGCCACAGGGAACTACTACCACTTCGGATATGAGGTTGGCTTAATTCCACTCCTAGGTTAGATGAGCCACTCTTCTTCCCTGCAGGTGAGACCAGGGACCAGCCCCCTTCCAGGCCTGAGCAGAGACCTCTGATCAGGACCACAGCTGAGAAGGCCCACTTACCGCCTTCCTCGTCTTTATTTACCAAAGGTTGTTCTGGGGAATACTCCAAAGTTCAGAAAGGGCGTGGAGTTTTTCTACTGTGATTTCAAACAGCCTGTACCTTGATTAAAATAGGCTTTGTCAACTGTTCATTAAAATATCTTTCCAAGACAAAGAAGTTTGCTGACATAATCATTTTAGAAGCTAGACTCTTATCTAAGACCCAAGCTACAGATTATTCCCTCAGGCCTGGTAAACTGGGACTACCGTGTGGGGAGAGGTGTGGATGTGCAAGGAGGCTGTGGCTGCTGCTGCATATGGAGGTTCATTCTAACGTTGGAAGTTTTCCCGAATAAAAAGTTATTCGGTTTTGGCTGAGCATGGTGGTATGCACCTCTAATCCCAGCACTTGGGAGGCAGAGACAGGGGGATCTCTTTGAGTTCCAGAACAGCCTGGTCTACACACTGAGACCCTGTCTTAACAAACCAAACTAAGACAGAAAAAACAAAACAAAAAACCACAATTACTTGTTTTGAATAATTCTTTATGGGAGTAAAGAAAAGTGAGTCAAAGAGTTATTATGGAAATGTATTAGAGTAAGTTTCACTTTCACAAAAACCTCATCTTAAAGCTTATTTCTGAAAACACATAATTACCATTTTATAAAACAGGATAATTCCAGGTTTAAAGATTCATTTATCGTAACTTGAGAAAAATGAACTAGTAAAGTCACGTGTCTCCAGTTTTCATGGCAGACTGTTCATTAACAGTTCAGCCTGCAAAGGAATTCCAGGGATCCCAGCTGGAAGAGGCACACATTCAGCTGCAGACATACCCAGCAAAGCCGGGGCACGGCACTGTATCCTTGCATAACCCCCTTTCCTAATAAGAGGAGTTCAATATGCATATTTGACCAAAGATTAAAAAGTGGGCATTATAAATATCAACTGCTTCTTTGCTGGCTACTATAAAAACAAATGCCAGTTTACCCCCAGGGAACAACTGTGCTGGCTACATTTGGAAAAACTGCCTTTAAGGCCTCATATAGGTTAAGAAATAGGATCACAGAGAAAGATATCATGATGGGCACCCTCTAACTATCCCTTCAGGATGAAGGACTGCAGCACTCAAGACTGCCCATACTCACAGCGAGTGAGGCCTTCTGTTCCCATCTGTAGATTCAAAATACTGTCGTCTCTGAGTGCCTGCCCAGAGTGAGAAGCACCATAGTCCTTGCCCTCAATTTACTCTCAGAGTGGCAGAGAAATCAAAGATCAGAACTTAATGTGACAAGTAGGATATTATATAGACATACAGGGACCCCCAGAGGAAGTGCCCATGTCTGAAAGTGTCACATCACAGTGGCAGTAACTAGTTATTTGTGAGTGAGATAAAGACAGAATCCCATATTATAAGAGACTGGCAGGTAGGTGTCTCTTTATGCAGAGGGCAGATGTAGTTTTGTCATACTTTTGGAAAAGGGATCCTTATGAATAATTCCAAATCCTTAGGAGTTTATAGACAATAAAATAGAGTTTACAAAAGCAAATCCCTCACTACGAACACAGGCCTCTAATTCTAGCTGCTTACTCCTGGGGAGTCTTGGGAAGCTATTCTGCTTATGTGGCTGTGACATGTCTTTGCATAGTTCCCTAGTCAGATAGTCACAGGGATGGAGTTGACTTAAAATAGGGGGTAAAAAGAGAAGAGAGAGAGAGAAAGGAGAGACCAGTAGTGTTTAAATGATACTTAACTTTAAAAACTAATGGCTAAGTTGGAGGTATTTTAAGAAGACAAGAAAGGAAAAAAAAGAGGAAGATTAAACCCTCAATAGCAGGCTCATCTGACTCCTGGACTCTCCACCTGGTAACTAAGCCCCCACCCACACATAAAGCCAACAGGAGTTAGAGGAGAGTGAAGGCAAAGGCCCCTTGAAAGAAGTCTCAGAAACTATATTCTGGGGTCCTCTAAGCTTCTAAGGGATTCCAGCAGTCCACAAAAGCTAATCGAGTAAGACAAAGTCTCAGACACCAATTTTCAAATCCCCTTTTCAATCGGAGTCCTCAAAGCTCCAACGTCTATCACATGCAGAGACAATACAGGTAAAGTGTTTCCAGTGGAGTGATGCTCTGAGAGACCTTCCCGGTTATGAGTGCATGTTAGCCAGTGGGTCCTCTAGGACAGAAACAAGGACTAGAGAGAGTCAGGGAAGTGACAGAAGCTGAGAAGTGGACACCTCAGTGGGCAGGTGGACAGAGCCACTCCTTCTGGAAGCCCCAGTTCTCTGAAGGAGGAGCACAGTGGCATGTAATTTCAGTGGGATCTGGAGATTCGTCACAGCAGAGGACAAGGGGACATCTGGCCTCCCTGAGTGCAACACTCCTCACCAGGGTCAACCCACTGACAGCTAAGAGCTTCTGCTTCGGATCATTAGGTTGGTCCCATCAGCTTGAGAGGCGTTACTAACCAAGTGCTTAACACAGTAACAAGGACTGAGGGTGGGGAGGAAAGGCTGCCAAGGACTCAGAACACCAGAACACACAAATTCCCAAAGCAGCTCCAACTGGGGACTGGAAAAAGCTAAGCAGTAATTTCAAAGCTGAGCTGTTGACCCAAGTTATCACCTAATATGTCTAATGGACATTTTATCATTTTTTCCATAGCAGGAATTTAAGAACAATCACATTTGCAACTGGTTTATAAAAGCGTATTCATTTAACAAGCTAAAATTATAACCATTTTTATTGAAGTAGATCTTTAGGTTCCCGACTGCCTGTTTATTCATTTACTGTGATTCTGCAACTGCCCACACCAAATACTCTTTGGATGAGTGTTTTGGGTCTGTCCCCCACTTTCTCACTTGGTAAACACTCTTGTTAAGAACTGGGCTGGTGAGATGGCTCAGTGGGTAAAGGTGCTTGTGGCCAGGCTTGAGGACCCGAGTTCAACCTCCAGGACCCACATGGTAAAGGAGAGAACTGACTTCTGCAAGCTGTTTTCTAACCTCTACTCGTGTGCCAATATATGTGTACCGAGACACACACACACACACACACACACACACACACACACACACACACACACACACACAGTAACTGTGGACACAACATCATACTTCTTTTATCAAGAGTATGACAGAGGGGCTGGGAGATGGCTCAGTCTGTAAAGTGTGAGCATTAGGACCTGAATTCAATTTCCAGAACCCATGTTAAAAAATCAAGCCAGGCATGGTAGCATGTACTTAAAATTTCAGTGCTGAGGAGATGACAATAAATGGATCCTTGGATGTGCTGGCCAGATAGTCTAGTCTACTCAGCAAGTCCCAGGCCAGTGCGAGACCCTGCTGGTGTCTGAGGAAGGACACCTGAGGTTATCCTCTGCCTTCCACATGCATGCATACATGTGAATTCACATCCTTGATTTACCTGACCCCAACCTCCCTTCCTCCCGCCCTCCCTCCCCCTCATACACACACACACACACACACACACACACACACACACACACACACACACACACACACACAGAGAGAGAGTGAGAGAGGGTACAGGGGAAATGTTCCCTTTTTCAGCATTAGGAAAAGTTGGGTTTCTAATTTCCACTCCTTATTTATTACCCCATCGGTGACTTTGGCCACTGAAAGGAAATTGTTAACACTGGCTGCTGGGAAGTTACTGACAAGCTTGCAGCTCACAGTGGGCAGATGGCAGGCTATGCATTCTTAGGCTCTCTCGTCATTGCTTTTATTTTTCTTCCATTGTTTCTCCTTCATATAATTTTTCACCTATTTATTTTCCTGTTTAGTTGTGTCTTTTTTGTAAGCTACCTCTCCAGGATCATTTGATATGTACATACAGATGGAGGAAGTACTACCTTGTTTTCGTTGTTGAAAGCTACCATGACACAGTGTTGCTACTGGCTTTTTAACTCTTAGAGTTTAGTGCACATTAAAAGAATAAACTGCTATCAAACTGATACTTATCCCAGGCTATGATGGCCCTCTTTAAGGGCCATCTGAGTAGGAAATTGCATATACATCAGAAATAAACAAACAAAAACAGGTTGGGGTAAGTTTTCACTATGGAAGCACACAGTGCAGAGGGTAGGGGCATGCTCTTGAGGCAGATTTGGCTGGGTTCAAATTTGCTACTTACTCTCTGTGCCCAGTTTCCCATCTATACAATGGTACTTAGCTCGTATACTGTTGTGGGGACTATATGGCTCATCAAACTGTTTAGAATGAAAGCAGTGAGTATTCTATGATCACATGGAGTCTCTGGGAAGGCCTGAGAACCAAGGGCAGGCAGAACACTGAGGGGTAAGAGACATCCAAATTCAGCGTTCTCACCCAGCTTGAAGACAAGTATTCCAGCAGCTTCACTTCCCAAGCCTACCTTCTCATCTGGTGAATGGTGCTGATCCCAAGCCATGGTCCACAGCCACTCACAACAAGTACCTCGCATTGAGTATCTCATGCACGAAGTGCCCCTATGTGCTTTCGACTTTAAAATTAACTTTCTACATAAGAGATGCCACATGTAATGAGAAATGCACAGACAGCTTCCAGGTAAGGTAGGATCTAGCAGCTGGTGGAAGAAATATGGCAAATAAAACCTGACCACTGACTAGAAAACTCCGGCCTTTTTATAGCTCACTTGCAGACAAGGAAGGTGACAAGGACAGAAAACTGATGCCATAATCACTGTAACTTCACCCCAGATGTCAAATAGCTTTTCCTATTGGAGAATGGTGTGATCATTGGAGAATGACCTTTATTCCAGAAAGGTAACAGAAGGCCATCGTGGTCTACCTTACCTGGAAGCTGTCTGTGTATTCCTCATTACATGTGGCACCTCTTATGTAGAAAGTTAATTTTAAAGTCGAAAGCACATAGGGGCACTTCGGGCATGAGATACTCAATGCATCTGGGACCAACTCACTAGGTGGACTATGAGCTGCTAGTTCTCTGAAGGAATTCGTCAGCTCAAGGATACTGCTGCTCTGGGTGACGTTACGGGTCCTTTCTACCACGTGTTTCACTGACGCCCCACTGAGAGCACAAGATGGGAATCAGGTTATCTGGCTAGCTCTTAACAGGGCAGGTGCTTGGGTTTGGGACTAACCTCTGGTTTTAGATCTTAAGGTTATGCTAAGAACATCCTGAGTCCCTTCCAGCCTGGCTATCATCCTTGGACAGGTCCATTAGTGACATCAGACAGCAGTCTGTGCCTGCTCAAACTGTCAACCCTTCCGCACCCAGGGGTGACTGACTCCATGTGTTCTGGAGCTGACATCTGTGTGGCTCTGGAGGAGTCTGAGAGGAAAGGCCTGTCCTGAATCCTTGTGTCTTTCCAAGCAGTAAGGCGTTTAGACCTGGGGCAGTCTGGATTGGAGGGTGGGGCCGCTGAGACAGACACTGTATTAATGTCTTTTGATATCCCTCCCCCTGCTTCCTAAGTTCTCCTCTGAGATCACTGATTGCCAGAAAGGCAGGCATAGAACTGCATAGCGGCAATGCTGACAACTGACTCTGGAGGGGGCAACATGCAGAACAGTGAGACTAAATTAGAGAAGAGAGTACAGTAGGAGAAGAAAGGGGCAGTCTGGACCATTATTCCAGAAAGATAACAGAAGGCCATCGTGGTGAGAGAGTGTGAGCGGCAAAGGAAGAGAGATCTTTATTAAAGAAGGCAGCATGTTTTAAAGATGGAGAAACACAAGGACACTTCAATGCTGGGATCTGGGGAGCAAAGCCCGCCTGTTGGGGCTTGCTTTTGGTGGTAAGCCTTGCAGGCCTTTCATCAGCAGACACCAGGGCAGCAGCAGAGGTTCCCATAACATAACTTTATTATGCTGTACACATTTCAGCTGTATCTTACATACCCGGGAATTATCCACATCACACATTGACTTAATTGCAGGTAAATTCCACAGTGTCTCCCCTCCTGCTGAAGCAAACACTACTCTGGAATATCCATCACCTGGTAGAATGAAGAGAGGGAAAGAAAAATGTTTATAGCTATTTATCTAGTAAGAGTCAGAATTCAGAAACAAGAGAAACTGCACAGACAATTCATTCTCAGCAGGGAATTCTTTCCTTTGATAAGGAAAATTAACTGAAGGTCTCTCTTCGTTCTCTTAATGGCATGAGAAATGTTAGAATGCCACACTAGAGAATGTCAAAGAGGATCATAAGGGTAGTTTCTCTGGCAGCTGGCTACAAACGAGAGGTGGTGGGTGACTGAATCACCACACTCACACAGGAGGCCACCTGAGTGCTGAGGCACTGTGCCAGCCAGAACCACAGGAGCACTGTATATCCTGGCTGTGCTCAGGGCTACTCTTCCACTCCAGAGTCTAGAGAAAGAATCTGAAGTTAGCCTAACAAAGCTGTTTGAACAAGGAGGTGTGCAATGTACAGGAAGGGGCATGGTCTTTAAATCAGATCTGGCTGTACCCAGGCCCTGCCACTTATCACCTGTGTGACCTCATGCAAGCAACTGCTAACTCCTCTGGGACTACTTCCTCATTTGCAAATGGTGACAAGATCCATGTCAAATAACTGTGAGAATGAGATGGAAGGCAGGTGCTTCGTGAGGCTGTGTCTGTCCAGGTTATTAAAAAGGGTTAATATGTATCAAAGAGAACAAAGGAGATTAAATTTTACATTATCTAAATGTCTAATTGCATTAACAAATCAATGGGCAAACCATTTTCACATATGGTTTTATTCATGATCATTCAGCTGTCCTTAGCAAATATACTTGTGTTCACCAAACAGCTATTGTCTTATGTAGGCTGAGTTTGAGTATAAAACCAGCCCTTCGAAAAGAAATATTTCATTCCCATTGAGCCCAGGAGGGCTTTAGTCAAGCCAGAACTTACTACTCAAAGACAGCTATTGGCGTGAACTACTGGCAACAAAGTAGACTTACTTCCTGAATTTGCTGTTGTTCTTAGTAAGACATTAACAAGTGCTGATTAAGCAATTATAATAATACTTTGAGAGGGAAACAAAACAAAAACAGCCCAAACATAGAAATAATTAGAATTCAGTTTTTCTAATCTGTGTTTTAAGAGGCAGAAAATGTTTGAACTTGTACTTCCTTTGCTTCCTAGAATTGGTATAAAATCTGAATATCCCCTCTCCCATCTATCTGAGCTAGCAAGATCTAAGTGGGCCCTCTGGTATCTACTGAGGCAGGGAAATATACAATGAAGAGGGGCTTTCAGCAAGTTGAAATCAAAACAATGTTCCTATTAATACTTGCTTAGTCAAAAACCATCACCCTCAGTCCTCATTCTCACCACTCTGCTCACTGAACATCTAGCCGCCATTTGCAATTCCTCACCACCTCCTGCACATCCTCCCTGGCAGCTGCCACGGAACGAGCCGACTTTACGTGTGACTGAATTTCTCCAGTGAGTTGGCTGCCAACATTTAAAGATCCGTGGTTCCACACTGAAATCTGGATTCTTGCAACGTCTGGGGCTCAATTCTGCTGTATTTAAGCAGCAGTAGCCTCAGGTGCTCCAGGGCTCTAGCCTCAGCACCATGCAACACGTCCTTTCCAGCCAGGCTGACGCCTGCAAGCTCCGGACCTCGGCACTCTCTTCACCTCTCTGTTTCCACTGTGAAGTGATGGAGCACGGCTCTCTCTGATCTGGGCCAGTTCACCCCTCATGGTCCCTCATTTCTAGGAGGTCACCATATGATGGGAAACTTAGTGTGGACACCCAAATAGCATAGGGTACTACAGTTAGTAGTACCTAAATAATACAGCCAAGAATTTCTGGACTCCAGTGATTCTCCTGCCTCAGCCTCAGAGTAGCTGAGTCTATAGGCATGTGACACCACACCTGACATGTGGAGAGCTCTTAATATGTTTGCTTTCATTTAAACAAAGCTACAAAACTGATTATTTTAGGATTCAATAAAAAATATGTACTTGTTATTTGATTCAGAAATAAAAAGGAAAAAGGATTTGATGTGACTTGAAAGTTTAGACAAGGTAGAAAACTTATTAATATTAATATTAATCTCTTCCTTAAATCTGAACAGAATCCTTTCTTTTTAATCACAGGCAAATTGAGACTGGTAGCCGACTACCCTAGGAGGATATATTACTTAGCTGACGTTTCTGTGACTACAGAACGGGGGAAAGCTGTTGATTTGCTCTCACTCAGTCTTGTCCCGTCCCACCCCGCCCCGCCCCACCCTGGGAAGCTGCTGAGGACTTGGTCCATCCCGATGCTCACTCACTTGGAGCATCACAGAAAAAGCTGTCTTTCTGGAAGTCCCAGTCCACTTCTCTTCTCTCTCTGTCATGATGATCGTCAGACCATCTGTCATCCCGGTGGCTGAAAGGGAAAAACAATCTCATCTTTGATAAAGTTCTAGCTATTTCAAGGAGACAGGCTGATTCTAACAGTGCAACCCTAAGGCTCCAACCTACTTAGTATCTGACACTAAGCTGGAAGGATTCATGTGAGCAACATTCATGCGTAAAGAAGAAAACCTCACCTTCATCATAGTAGAGCCAAGACATTTCAATGACCAGTTAAATTTCATGGCAAAGAATGGAGCCTTGGGTTTTAACAGTCTTTTTGCTTAGGCAATAAGAAGGATTCATTTAAAAGTCATGTAAAGTAAGTGATTACCTTTTGGCTTGCTCTTCTGCATACTTATAAGGATAATTTGCTAATGTTGCTTTGTATCCTGTATTTTTCATCATGTTATTCCACGTGACCAGCCTTTGGCCTATTGCAGTTCCTCTTGGTTCAAAACCCTAAGATAAAATATTACGTGTTTCCATTAGTGTACTCCATTTCCCACTAATGACAGTTATGTTAATAACTTAGGAAAGCAATATCAAAGTGATGCAGAGTCTCCAACAGGAAACACAGGCATTCCTCTCAACTGCAGAGGAGACCTGTGTTAACACACACACTGCCTTTTGGATAATCATCATCTCTTTGCTATGACAAAGTCATTTGGTTCTCCAGTTACATGTCTCAGGAAGTGGGAAAAGCATATCAGAAACTTACCTGTGCCCAAGTATTTAATAAGTGCTTAATTCTAATTTGTAAAAAATTAAGGTCAAATTAAATTATGCTATACATTGTTACAGTATTTTACCAAGAGTTTATCATTATCCTTGGTCACATTTTTCTCATTACCCCACCCCAGAGGAGCATGTTCTTAACAGGTCCTGGTACATGGAAATGCCTTTAACTTCTGGGAGGTGGGGAGAGACACACAGTACTAAACTCTTTATGAAAATACTTTCAGAGTATGCACATTATTCACTATGCTGCTCCTTGATTAAATATGGGGAAAGAGAAGTGGGGGCATCTTGAGCTTGACTTGAAGGTGAGCAAGTTCCTTGACCGTACCTCAGAGCATAGATAATACGTCTGTTTGATTTTTTGTTTTGTTCTGTTGTTATTTTTGAGACAGGGTTTCTCTGTGTAACAGACCTAGCTGTCCTGAAACCCCTTCTGTAGACCAGGCTGGCCTCCAACTCCCAGGGATCCACCTGCCTCTGCCTTGTGCTGGGACTGAAGGCATGCAACACCATACTGAGCTGATAACATCGTTACTTGCAGAAAGAGGTCTGCATGGTTACTGGTGGCTGCAGTAGGTTTGTAAAGAGATGAGGAGCCGGATGTAGTGGCTCAGACCCAGGAGGCTAAAGCAGGAGGACGACAAGTTCAAGGAGCTACTGTGTAAGACTCCATCTCAGAAACAAAGGAGGAAAGGGCCACTAACAGAATGTACCATACATTTCAGTACTTAATTCAGGATGACTGTTCGAGGCTTGGCACAGGTCCAGGTCTCCTTACCAGCAGTGGGTCAGAGAAGTCGGGCAGCTCCGGGACTAGAACTCCCACCAGGGCGCAGACCACGATGAGCAGAGTGCACATGCCCAGGACCACCACAGGCCAGTCGGCTAGCAGGGCTGCGTAGCTACAAGGCACAGAGTGAGCAGAGAGAGGACCTCTGAGAAGCAGTGTGGAGGTAAAGCTACACACAAGAGCAGTGCTAGATCCCCATTTTATGCCAGCACAGATATTTACCAATACGACTACAAGTATTTCTACACAACAATGCCGGAAACGTGAAGATCATTGCCCTTTTGTTTTTCTGGTAAAGTAGCAGGTTAGTGACCACAGGCTACTGGGTCAGTATAGGTAGTTTATGTGACAAATGACAGTTTATATCTGTATGCATGTCTGGGAAGAAGAAGAAAAAAGCCACATTTTATAGGTACAAAGAAGAAGAAGATAAAAAAAAAAAAAAGGCTCCATCTTGTAGTGTCTTGGAGAACTTTTTGTTTCTCTACTTATTTTCTTTCTCTATACCTTTCATCGGCTCCTTTAAAAGGAAAAAGTCTATGAACAGGTTCATGTAGTGAAATCCCAAACCATACTTCCCAGAGCCACTCTCGTTCTTCCTAGAAAATAAACTAATGATGAGTATCAGTAGACTGAGTTCACAAGGGCAGGGCATTTACTCTGTTCAGTGTGGACTGTGCCATCCTCACTCTCCCTTGTATGAACCAAGTGCCTGCCAGAACCTTGTGAAACTGAATTTTTTCCAAAGGTCATACAGTGTCTGGGGGCTTCTAGTTGTTCCAGTCTTTTTTAGAAGAAACCCCCAAACACCCAGTGTGTGACTACTATTAAATTCTCAACAATTACAGTTCACTTGGCTACTGTGATGCCTAGTTCTGGTTCATGTGGAAGAGACTTCAAATTAAGTATATGAGAAATTCCTTTGAGAACACGATAGCAATTACAAATAAAGCCAGGGGCTCTCCATGTCTGGAAATACTGCTATATAGTCCTTCCAATCTCCACATGCAGAGTGCTGGTTTTGAAGTTCCACAGAACTGACTCTATGGGTATATTTATTTCAAATTGCCACTAATAAAAGAATTAAGCCATAATATAGTTACGCCTTAAGGAGCTTGCCCTGGCAATTCCCACTGCCTGTTCTTTTAAAGTAACTTGACATAAATAACAGTTTGTACTCACTGCAGTGTTAGTGGCTCGTGTACCTTACACGGACCATCATCTGAATCATTCTAATGGAAAAGTTGAGGCACAGACATGCTAAGGAATTAGTCAAATCATAAAGCCTTAGGTAATCTGGGTCTAAGTCTGGCGTTTAACTGTGTTTCCACCTGTCTCTTCAAACACAAGTGAAACTAAAGACACAAGGGGAAGTAAACGACAAATTCTTCTTCAAATTCACACTTTAAATTCCTAGGGCTGGAGACATGGCTCAGCTGATAAAGGCAGCTTACAACCTAAAGACAAGAGTTACAGCTATCTCTCCAGCTACCTTTGTCAAACCTTAATGCCAGCACTTGGGAGACAGTGGCAGCTGGATCTCTGTGAGTTCAAGACCAGTTTAGTCTACATAGTGAGTTCCAGGTCAGCCAGAGCTCCATAGTGAGACCCTGTCTCAAAAAGAAAAAAAATTCTAGCCCCAGTAATAGTTAATTCCTCTCTGCAAAATTACATAGAGCACAGGACACTGAGTTGAACATTATTTGCCTGATTGCAAATTCTGGATTTAAGACTTTATTGAAGGAATATTTTGTTAGGCAAGAAAGAACTGCCTTTATATAATGGGATATAATGGGAACATATGAATCCCAATGAGTTCCCTGTGGCTGTTCAAATGTCCCCCGAGTGGCCATGTGCCCAATATAAACATCCTCCCCACTCTCTTTCCTATTCCACCAAACAGTGAGAAAAATCACTGGTCTTGAAGCAATAATGCCCTTTGTATGAGTAGCACTTCTGAGACATTCTGTTCATCACTCTACACTTTAGAAAGAGCACTTTACACCAGACCCTTAAAATACCAGCCCACGACATGAGAATGGTTCCAAACCTAACGTTTAGTCATTACATTGTAAAGGGATCCGCTCTTTCTAATGAACCAGAAGTCGTTCCTTGTTACAAACATGTTATCAATAGAGGACAGTGGCCCTGCGCTGCTTAGTTTTCATCTGCAGCTTAATTTATCCAGAATGACTTTTTGCTTTGTGTTCTCGAGAACTATGCACACATACACAGAAAGTCTAAAACTCTCTTTCAATAATTGCTTTCCTTCCCTTTGAAAACATTTGGTTTTCATTTCATGCCCTGCCACAAGCTGCAAACGTGCACCGGCGCCATGTGGACGCTTTATGGTGAGTTCTTTGGTGCATTCCTCCGCACACATTTAACCTGATATCACAACTCCTTCTGCACACAGCAGATGTCCTAGACACAACTATTCAGCATTGCCATCCTGAGTATGCTCAGTGCTGTGGAGTTCATGGCCACTCAGACAAGTGCTTCCCCTGAATGGCACAAACTGCAGGCAGGACTTCTGTCCCTTGTGCTGCCTAGGCCCAGCTATGGGCACTACAAAGAAAATAAGTGTTTCATGTGTGATATGAAATCCAGACAATGGTTATAATATCACAATTTTAAAAACCTATAAAACTGGGAGGAGTAAAGGAAATTTAAAATGACCTATAAAATACACACAGACACACCTATAACATTTCACTTCTGACCAACAGTAAAGTGTGTGCACATTCTTTTCTTTAAAAGTGAGCCATATGTGCATCAGAATAACTTTTAAAAGGACTGACCCTTTTACGCAAGTCCCCCTGCATATGGGCTGATATGTATCGCGCACCCACCTGCTCTCACTGGGACATGTATGGGCAGAAGCGCAGCACAACGGTGAGTGCAGCCCTCCTCTCTAACATCTGGTCAGGCACGGAGTGAGCTGGAAAGGCTGGGGGCTGGGGGCTCTCCCTGAGGAGACTGCCTGCAGCTCTATCCTAGCCAGCACTGTATAGAGTTCAAGCCATCTCTCAGTCGGCTGCCTCAGATCCTCTTAGTAACAGGGCATCTTAAATGTTTCCATGTATCACAACTCCAAGTGAGTGGGCAGGCTGGCTCCCTGGTGAGGATGGCATTGTGTGCTAGACTGGTACCCAACAGGAAGTCCCTTGAACATACTTACAGAGGCTCAGCCTTATTGCCAGGCTCACTCTGTTAACCGAGTGTCTTACAGAACTACCTTATGCTCAGGCAGCATCATATACGGGCAGGTTTGAACTGGTGGTCACTGACATCACAGGGACCTCCACAGTGAATTATTTGCTGTTCTCCTGGCTTACCCTTTGTGACCTCTCCAGAATCTGCTCTCTCCACAAACTTCCCTGAAAGGGTGTAAACTGACCAACCCCCACACCTTAACCCTAGCAGCCTTTACTCTCCTGATTCTTTGGCACTGTCCAAATCAACTAAATGGTCTTGGTTTCCACCTTACTGATTGGAGCAAATTTTAAGATTTTGTGTTCTCTCTTACTTCCTAAAGAAACCTTTCTCCCCCAGCTCATTGTCTTCCCTCAATATTTCTCCCAACTTTTCCTGTCCCTTAAGGACAAGCATTTCACTATGTTTCTAGTGGCATCGATTGTTAACCTAATGGAAGAACAACTCAGATTCAAAAAATTCACACACAAAAACAGGACAAACAACTGTTTCTTTTGTGTGAGGTTACAAAGCCATCTAACAGTACATCAAATAGAGAGATGAAAGGCATTGTGGGAAGGCAAAGGTTGGCAGACAGACCTGTGCTCAAGGAATTTATAGCTAAGTGCAGAAAATCAGACAGGCACAGATACCTACAGAAGCAGAACTGATGCTTGGCCAATGAAAAAGAAGAGATTATTTCCAGGTGAGGTGGGAACTGGAAAATCAGGAAAGGCTTTTCTGAGTAAGTTGTATTTATGGGTAGATATGCTAAAAAAAAGAAATTATGATTCTTTAAAAAAATCAATTTGGTAACAGAGGAAAACCCAAATACTTTCAAAATGTTAAAATTTTAGTCTGCTGAAAAGATCATTATTTCCAGAAAAGTGATATTATTTCTGTTACTATGGCATGTTTATATCTTTTCCTCTCTCTCTCTCTCTCTCTCTCTCTCTCTCTCTCTCTCTCTCTCTCTCTCAGGAAAGGGCAAAAGTGGATGAACAAGATAAAGTATGGCAGTCACACACAGCATAACAGAACATGATCAGACCTTGAAAAGGAAGGAACTTATGACATGTGCTAGAATGTGAGTGACCTGGAGGACATGATGCTAAATAGAATGAATGAGTCTGTCACAGTGGACAACATCTGGATGACTCTCCTCAAATGAGACACTTAGAGTGGTCAAATTTATAGAGACAAAAAAGTAGAATAGTGGTTGCCAAGAGAGCACAAAGTTATTGTACAATGTTTCAGTTTTATAAGATGAATACACACACACACACACACACACACACACACACACACGCACGCACGCACGCACGCATGCGGTCATGAAACTGTGCTCTTCAACAAAACTCAGGCTGCGGAGCTGGCTCAGTGGATAAGGGTGTTGCTGTGCAAGCATAAAGCTCTGAGTTTGGATCTTAGGTGCTGTGTTAAGCCAGGCACTGCAGACTGAGACAGGTCCTGGGAGCTGCTTCCTGGCTGAAACAGCAAGGTCTGGGGTCAGTGAGAGGTCCTATCTCAAAAACTAAGGTGGGGAGACACCGAGGAAGGGAGGTGACATTGAACCCCAGCCTCCATACCACACACACAGAAGAGAACCTCCCATTCCCAAACAGTTAAAATACAGAAGCTGCTCAGTTCACGAGTGCTTATTTAACATGTGCTGGGCCCTGCACCCAATTCCTAGTATCACAACACCCAAGAAGGTTAAAATGTAATGCATACATTTAGTTTATACTAAAATCTTAAGTGTTATTTCAAACAGGAGAGTTTGCTAATGAGAGCTTTATTTTAGACAGTGAGTAACTCCCCTTGGGAGGCTGAGTCTTGCTCTACACCAGGGGTTCTCAACCTTCCCAATGCTGTGACCCTTTAATACAGTTCCTCATGCCGTGGTGACCCCCAGCCATAAAATTATTTCATTGCTACTTCATAACTGTAATTTTGCTACTGTTATGAATTATAATGTAAATATCTGACATACAGGATTATCTGATACGTGACCTCTGTAAAAGGGTTGTTCACCTCCAAAGGGCTTGTGACCCACAGGTTGAGAACCACTGCTCTAGACAGTGAATGCCCTCACTGAGAGGCTGAGTTATACTCTAGATAGTGAGTGCTCCCCTTGGGAGGCTGAGTTTTACTCTAGATGGTGAGTGCTCCCCTTGGGAGGCTGTTTTACTCTATATGGTGAGTGCTCCCCTTGGGAGGCTGAGTTTTACTCTAGATGGTGAGTGCTCCCCTTGGGAGGCTGAGTTTCACTCTAGATGGTGAGTGCTCCCCTTGGGAGGCTGTTTTACTCTATATGGTGAGTGCTCCCCTTGGGAGGCTGAGTTTTACTCTATATGGTGAGTGCTCCCCTTGGGAGGCTGAGTTTTACTCTAGATGGTGAGTGCTCCCCTTGGGAGGCTGAGTTTTACTCTAGATGGTGAGTGCTCCCCTTGGGAGGCTGAGTTTTACTCTGGACGGTGTAAGGCTCCCACTGGAAGGGTTGGATTCTTTTCTACTTGAGCTTCTGTGGCAGCTGAATCTCACAGGTCACTTCAAGTGTAAGTGTGAAGACCCTGTACCTAGAACCACACTGTGTAAGAGCATAGGGCAGTGTCTTTGCTTTATTTTCAAGAATTCTATCTAAAGTTTTCTGGGGTTTGGCAGTTTATAGTATACATGGCTTTGCAAGGGCCACATTCCCCGTTCCCACCACTTGCACCAGGTGTCTCACAACCTCCTGTAGCTCTAGCTTCAGATCCGACAACAGTGGCCTTCGCAGGCACCCACACTCATGTGCATATACCCCCCAGACACATATACATACATATACATCATTGAAAAATAAAAATTCCACATAAATAAATACCTTTATCTTAATACAGCTACAGTGTTTTGTTTTGTTTTTTACAAATAAACGACCATTAATTGAAGTCACACTGGTTGGCAGAGTGGTAGACAGGGTTATGCAACAATAAGATAATGGAGGTGCATGTGACCCTGCCCCCTCCGCCAACAAAAAGGACAGAGAAGCCAACTTAAATAGAAAAGAATGCAAAATAGCTGGACAAATACAAATGCAGACCCAAGAGAATTTAAAGGGTAAGAAGATATGCTAAGTTTGAAAAGCCCTTTTATAGATATGGGCTTCAGAAATGTCATTTTCCTTCATAAAATATGAGTGAAGAAGGTAGAAAGAAGAAAGTGTAGAGAAGGCAGAGGAATGGGAGCTACAGAGAAGTTGATGAGTAAACAAGACGGCTTAATTACTCTACCTTCTTGGGAACTTGAAAGGTCTGGATGGCCTGAAAAAAGAAAAAAGAAAAGGAATAATGATTACAATGCTGTATAATGTAAGGAGGCCCCACCCACGCGCCAGTGCTTGACTTAGTACTCCATGAAGACTCCCAGGAGGGTTAAGAGAGATGGCCTGGGGGATGTCCAACACACATGGAGAAAATGAACCCCGACTACAGGGCCTTTGTACTTTGAGAGGACATGCTCCAGTGGTTGAGAAGAGGTGCCACCTCTGAGGATTCCTGATGGAGTCACAGCAGGATCCCGGCTCACCAGATTCACTCCCCTCTTTCTGCACGAGGCCTCACCCCAAGCTTCCAGTCTGAGCAGCCTCCGTTCGTCCTCAACATGTCATCAATACCTTCTTGTGCTAGAAATATTCTGTTTCCTCTGAGATGCCGGCTGACTCTCTAGTTTTCAATCTCTTCTACTTACCTTCCCAATCACTTTAGTGAGGATGGGCTTGTATGGAAACCACCACCTCCCCAGTGTCTGTAAGTACTCCCTCACATCACTGGGACCCTGCCCACCCAAATACACAACATTAAGCTTGCTAAAGAAATTCCAAACTCAACCTCAACTTCTGAACTCTCTAGCCCTCCCAGATCCATTCATTTCCCATTTGCTGGCCCATGGCAACCTTTTAAATAAATCTTTGGTGAATAAACACAGCCCAGTATTCATGTTTTACTGCTCAAAAAAAGCACAGTGATTCACAGTGTGGCCTGAAGACCACAGGGAGTTCCTGAGACCCTTTCATGAGGTCTGTTAGGGTCCAAATATGTATCTATGGAAGGACAAATTTTCTTCGTATCCTTCAAATAGGCTTCTTCATATCCTTCAACACACTGCCTTCAATCAAAATCCTGTTCTGTTCTGATGGCCATGCATCAGAGACCCACAAGAAAAGAAGAGGGAACACACACCACAAGCTGTATTGTCAAAGCATTCTGCATAAAAATATTGCTAATATCAATATATAATGGACCTACTATATATAGCTATTTTCAGTACTGGGGATTGAACATATGAAGCGAGTATTCCCACAGTCATTAAAGGTGCTCTTGTTAACATTTCTGAGACGATCTCACCAAGTTGTTTGAACTTGCATTGGCCTCATTTTGCAGCCCAGGCTCACCTCAAATGACATCCTCATATCTCACTACTTCAGTGGCTGGGATTACAGGTTTGCTTTACCAGGGCTAGCTTACATTTATTTATTTATTTATTTATTTATTTACCTATTTATTTTTCAAGCAAGGTTTCTCTGTGTAGTTCTGGCTGCACTGGAACTCACTCTGTAGACTAGGCTGACCTTGAACTTACAGAGACCCACCTGTCTTTGCCTACTGAATGTTGGGATTAAAGGTGTGCACCACCACTGCCTGGCTATTATTATTATTATTGAGTTAAACAACTTATATTTTCCCAGGTTTAATACCAATATAGTATATTTCAGCTATTACACATGAAACGAAACCCCTTTCCATTTGTGTAAAGGGACTATGAGAACAGAAGTTTGAGAGTGACTTCATTAATAACAGTCCGTGTGACTAGCTGCTGACTTATTTCCTAGCTTCAGATGCTCCCAAAGGGAAATCTACTGCAACCCACTGCTCTCAATGGAAAGAAAATAACCTGCAATGCTGCCTCCAATTCTCCACCCAAGCTTTGACTCCTTTCACACCGTTCACAGCCTACTATGGGATTTCTTGAGGAGCAAAAGTATTCTTTCTTATTTCCATTTGTCACTAAATTTCTTTAAAATGTATTTGTCTAATTCCCAGCAAAGCAAAATGACAGACAGGTCCCCAAACTCCATGGTCTCTGTACTGTAGAATGCACTGTGTGAATCTGTTTCTATAAAAGACATGTGTTCTTCTTTTCATGCTTTATTCACAAATCTATTAAAATGGCCACAATCAAGAAGGGGGAACAACTGCTGAGACCAGAGGTCCAGGAGTGGACCTTAGTGAGCATGCGTTCTGATTCCATCCCAGCCCTTCTCAGGTTTCTGACACTTGCATTCTCAGAAGCAGAGCTGTTAGGAGAACTGAAGCTTCTTTAAGAAAAAAACGTTTTTGTTTGAACTCAAATTACATAGCTTTCCCTATTCCTTCCCCTCCTCCAGTCTTCCTCCCACTCTCACATGGAGAGTCTTTTTCTCTAGTTATTATTGGTGTGTGTGTGTGTGTGTGTGTGTGTGTGTGTGTGTGTGTGTGTGTGCGCGCGCGCACGCACACACAAATATATAAATATACACTGCTAAGTCTGGTTTTGTTGTTAGCATGTATTTGGTTTTCAAGGTGGATGACTCTGCACTGGGAGAGGCTAATTTTCCTTCCCTCAGCAGTCATTACTTGTATGTGGTTCTTTGTCAGGACTGGGACCTGCAAATACTCCCCTCCCACATTTATACTTCTGCAAGTGTTGCCACTGTTCCAGTCTTGTTTTTGCAGCCCTTTCTCTGAAGCTCCTTGGTGGCTGATTTGCTGTTGTCTGAGATGTGCCTGTGGGTTTGTAGAACCATGAAGGAAGGGAACCCAGAGGGACAACTGTGAACTTTAAGTGTTAATCTCTACATAAGAAAAGAAGTTTCTTTTCTTTAGGAAGATGTTGACTCAAAGTCTGTTCCTAATAAGAACAATATAGAAGGAACTTATGTTCTATAATAAGACAATATTACATATTATTAAGCACAAAAGGGTATGCTCTATAATAAGACAATATTCACAGCATTACTAAGAATACTTAACACATGCTTTCTCAGTAAGTAGAGATTACTTTTAAACTCTCAAAGACTACATGCCTAGGGAAGAAATATCTGTACTCTCATTTCTATAACTCAGGATAACAGATGGTCCCTCTGTAGATATAAATCAATACTTGTTAGCTTAGTATGTGGGCACATGTTATTACTCTGTTCACACTCAATGCTGTAAAGTCAGTACCACTATGAACAAAACCAGCAGGAAACTAGGGACACAAACAACAATGTAGGTACATTTAATATCTCTCTCTCTCTCTCTCTCTCTCTCTCTCTCTCTCTCACACACACACACACACACACACACACACACTCAATGTCAGAACTAGGCTACTTTGGTTTGTGTCTCTGATCCTACAGTAGGGGTTCTATGATTCAGAGCCTTAGGAACTCATACTTGGATGGTTAAATAAAAATATTTTTAAATAAGCATGCTACACACACCCTGTGACCATGGAATAGTGACTTAAGTAATGTACTCAGCTGTCACCCTCTTCCTCTAAGACACACAGAGGGTCACTGTCTGTTCTCTGGATTAGGACTTGGGGTATTTGTAAATATCCTGGGAATGCTGACTGTAATATTATCTATGAAGGTTTTCCCCCAAACTTTTTATATTTCTTTCTCCATGCCTAATTCAATATTAATTTTTCTTGGTAACAGTTGTCTTTATCTACTTTTCCTAAGGTAATAATTTTCTTTTTCTTAAAAAAAAAAAAAAAACCCAGCTTTATTTCATTGCCTACATACAAACAGAGTGTGTTAACATTCTTTTAATTAGAAGATGATTACAAAGACAAGACCACCTAGCACCCATAGATTTGTTAAGCACTTGTGTCAAGTGCTGGGCAGGAAATGGTGTCTTTGGAGGAGATGAGACCATCCACTCAGTGCATGGGAGGGCTGGGGCCAGGAGCTGTACACAGGGGATGAGGAAACAGCACGGCTAGCCCCGGCAGAGCTTAGAAGCAAACACAGAGGCAAGGCATACTTGCTGTGAAACTTTCACTCCCAGAGAAATCATGAAGCATGTTAATTTCTTTTTAATAAATCCATGGGCGAGTCCATGAACCCATACTTTCAAATGTAACTACATACTAATTTTTACTATAATAGCATTGAGGTAAAATTCACATACCACATATACATCCACTTAAAGTAACATATATGTGCATGCATGTATTTTTTTTCTTCAGCTTTTACAGAGCTAAGTCACCAAAATCACAACTACACACTGACATTTAAAGACGAAGCCATAGGAGCCCCATGGATGAAGCTACTGCTGAGCTATTTTGCATACAGTGAGGAAGGCACTGGGCAGGGATGTAAACCACTGCGCGCCGTGCCTTCATCTCCTACTCAGTCTTCCAGTCACACATGTCCTCAGGACCTCTTGAAATTCCACAAGTTAAGAGATGTCGCTATCCTTACACAAAAAAATGGTCCCCAGAGCTACAATTCTGGGCTTCATCATAGTAAGAATTTGCAGAGAAATGGTATTTTATGGCATACATTTGGGCTGTAAAACACACATGCATCCTTTCCTCCCACTCAAGGCTGTCACATTTTGTCTTTAAGCTGAGAAGTTCGTTGGGGGTCTATGACCATTTTACTTCCACAGGGAGGGTTCTTTTTGCTTGAGCGCAGACTTCATTTTACTCTAAATGAGTAAATGTAGAGACTCTTTCCGAGACTACAATATGTAGAAACTGTCAACATCAGCTGAAAAAGAAAAATTGAGGTCACCACAAAGATACCCCCTCCTGGGGAAACATTCGATTCTTTTGAAGTTTCTGTCCTAAGAGGCATGGCGAGCAGATGTTAGACACACTCCCCCACACTGCAGGTAGAAAGCTGTCTGATTACAGGGCTGCTTCTTTAGCACCCTCGAATGACACTGTGGAGAGAGGCCACATGGCTAGTGTTTCCTCTGTCTGTCACAGCTTTCACCTTTGCCTTTAACATCCCGCTAATAAAAATCCTGCCAAGTGATTCTTCATTTTAATTTCAGTAGCCAGTGCTAATCAACAACCAGTGAAAACAAATACACAAGCAGTCTCCTCTTCATGGGGCTAATTCACCCTTCGGCATTGTATGGTCAAGGCACACATCTGCTTCCAGACAGCCAAACCATCCAATCCCATAAACAACAGCCTTCGGCGGCAACATCTGCCTGTTCTTTGGTTAGGGTTAGCTTTACTCCTTCGGAGAAGGCCCAAGGAAAGACAGCAGTTGCAATGGTAAAACACACCTTCACACTGTGGTGTAGCTAAGAGGGGAAAAGAAAAGCAGAGAAGCAGCAAAGTTCACAGGAGCCTGGGGACAGATGGGAAGCCACACAGGCTCTTGGCCTGCTTCCCTCGACTTTTCTTCTCATAATTTTTGGAAAGAAGGTGAGACTGTAGGACAAAGGAGTGAAGACACGGATAGAAAAGCTTGCCCCAGCTGGGGTCTTCCTGGTAACTGCAGAATTACCATCACAGTTACCAAAGTGTAGCTTTGTGCATTCCAATTAGCCCCTCCTGGAATGTGGAAGATCAAACCTAGAAAAGATGGCTTTGGGTACTTCTGAGCTCTATGGTAGTCTCCAAATGAAAGCCAGAAAATGCCTCAAGCGGCACTTTAGGTCTCAGCGGTAAGACAGCGCCTCGCCATGGCGTCTGTGTAAGAGGACTCTCGGCAAGGAATGGCTTTGAAAAGAGGAATCACACTTTGATAAGCACTCTTTCCAAGATTTCCAACACAACAGAACTGTTCTTCACTGTTAAGTATTTCCATGAATCATCACTGGCACACAGGCTACATCTGAAGATGAAACAGATACCCGGAGACAAGCTAAGCCTGGGCTCCAGGGCATTTTTCACGCACCACAGATGAATGTTTATGAGCTGTGTCAAGTGACTTGAAGGATAACAATAACCACAAGTGCGTGTGTAATGCATTTCCTGAATGCTTAAGAGATGCAGATTCGGGAGTGCTGCCCATCTTGACATCTAGAAATAACTGAACAACGGGGGCTGGGCTACTACACAAAACAGACCAAGAGGTGAGACTGTGGGAGGTTAGTATTTAAGGAGCACCCGATAAACACCAAGCACTTCATAAATGTTCAAGTAAATTTAGCATATGTTCAACAAATATTTTAAATATGAGGAATCTATGTATAAGAGAGTAGTGAAACCAGAAGGTATGTGGGAGGGGTAGGGGTTTATCTAAACGTCATGAGCAAGTCCCTGCATTACTCAAGGCTTGGGAGCTAGTACCAGAAACAGCTTTCTGAAAATCATTGACTTATCTGACAGAAAACATATTACTACTGTTCTTTTGGGAATGGTTAAGTAATATAGATCACTCATGAAGAAATCAATAAAAAGCTCCTCACTTATAGGTTGTGTGAACCCCTATGGCTTACTTTACAAGTTTCAATGACACTGGCCAGTAGCTGAATATAAAAATGGGTGGGGACTAACGGCAGGACTCAGTGTCAGGTCAGGGCACCTGCTGAGCACACGCAGAGCCTGGATTGATTCTCAGCACTGTGGAAGAGAGGACATGATGCCCACAAGCCTTTGGAACTATAAGGAACCTCAAGAGCCATCCATTGGAAGGAGAAAAGGGCTCAGGACACATAGTAGTCAGTGGGAGAGCCAGCTCTACAGCCCACATCCAACTGTGGGAAAGAGAGGCTATACACAGATGTAGGCTGGGGCATTGTTGCTTGTTACCTCAAAATGGACAGCAGGGCGAGCAGGAAGGCTTTTTTCTCACCAGCAACTGCCACGAGTAGACAAGAGGGAGTATGCAGGGATGCTCACTGAGGAGTGTGTGTGTGGGATCAAGAGTAAGCTGAGTGCCAATACATTAGCAAGGATGCCAAAACAAATGGTAGTGTGCCCATGTTGAGATACTGTACAGAATGAGTGTGCAGGCGTGCATGCGCGTGTGTACACACACACACACACACACACACACACACACACACACACACACACACACACACAGAGGCTGATATGGAAAGGGCTGCAAGACAGAGCTAAGTTTCCCGTAATACACATGCTGGTTATGTGAACCACATATAAAATACAGATGCATTTGCAAATTGGAAAGGGAATGAGCCAAGCCAGTACACTTGTTTATCACAGGGACACAGGAGGGATGGGAAGAGACTCAGGAGTGGGGTCTACCTTGTATCTTTTCATTTTTTTAAGACTACCATGTAGATGAGAAGAAGCAACATAATACCCCAATAAGAAGTTTCCAAAGAACTTAAAATAGATTGAATTTAAAACCTATACTTAATTCTATTTAAGTCAAATATTTATTACACTTAAACTAAACTTCACCAAGTACTCTTCCCATCATTGAAATCACTGGCATGACTAAGTTTATTAACTTATTATAAATACTCTGGTCCCCCTCCTGTGATCTGGAGCACAACTCACACAGTCAGAGCTTGTGCCACTGCTGTAGGCAATCTGCCAGGAAAATGTGACCTGCAGGTAAGCACAGTAAGAGACCAATACAAGAAATGCTCAGAATTTAATGGCATACAATAAATTAAGTGCCTGAGGCAGGAGAGCACCCGCCTGCATACTCCAAAAGTCATCTCCTGGGACTTGAAGTAAGAAGTAGAATTTGAACTAGGTGCTCTGGGAAGGGCTCAACAGGTAGACAGGGAGCAAGTCAAGGAAGTGAATGCTGGCCAGCGCGTGTACTGGACACTCTCAAAGCAGCACACACACAGCCACCAAGAACCCCAACAGGGAGGAGGAACAAAGACTAGAATTTGGGGATCAAGAGACAAAGGTGGGGGCAGAAACGGAAGCCACTGAGGCTTCCCAAGCAAGAACTGGTGAGGTAGAAACAGCTGCTGTGGAGGACTGTTCTGGTAATCCCAGGCAGGAGAAGTTAGAGAAGAAAACCACTAAAGACTTCAGTGAGTGAAGGTGATATAAAGTGGTGACCAAAAAACATATAAGAATGTAACTCAATTATCAAGGAAGCCTCTGAAAATCCTTTGTAAACCATGAATCAAGATTACAAGTACTGAACGGAAGAAGAGGAAGGATGCAGAGGTCATGAGGGAGCAGAAAGGCTGAGTCAGGGGAAGAATAGAAGAAAGGATTTGTGATAGACAGGGTTTTGGTTGGGTGTGGGGGTGTGTTAGGGGAGGGAGAAGGGAACTGGGATTGTCATGTAACACAATCTTGTTTCTAATTCAAATAAAAAATGATAAAAAAAAGATTACAAGTACTGGCTGTACTAAGTGTGTATGGTATTATAAGAAAAAAGGGTTACTTGGTGAAAGGTTCAGGCATTATGCTGGCCTGCCCCAGTTACCTGGTGGAATCCACTCAGGCAATACCCTGGTCAGCCCAAGGTTCCATGGGAAAGAAGTCTGCACACAGGTGCAGAGGACCCCTTTAAAAGATAGGCCCCTGCCCCTTTACTCTCTCTCTCTCCCCCCTCGTCTCTCTGTTTCCCCGCTCTGTCTCTCTATGGCGACCGGCCATGGCGGTCAGCCATTACCCTGTTCCTCTTCTTAGTCTACCCATTCTACCGGCCCTTATAATAAACTTATAGTCAATATGTCTGTCTCAATATTTCTCTTTTCTTCTTTTTAAACAAAAGAATAACACTTGGGATAAACAAAGATCTGTACTCGGTAGAACCACTGTAACATTTCCAATTCACCTGCTGGATATTTGTACGGAATGGTACATTTTTAGTAAAATCAAGATGCCTACAGCTATTTTAACATGTGCTGTGCCTCCTCAAGTGAAGTCAGTGATAATCTGACTTAGAAAAAAAAAAAAAAAGATGAAGAGTTGTCTAAAAGCTTAGTCTGGAAGATGAGGGGCGTTTCGTGTTTGGGTAGTTTTTATTAAGCCGAACACAACAAATACACTTCATTAAGATAAGACACACAAGTATGGCTACTTTCAAAATGTATGGGTCATATCCGTAAAACCCCTGCTGTTAGGTTTTCATCACAAACTACACATGACTTAGATAAAACTCTGCATGGTAATCACACCTCTGTGAGAGCACATACCTGCCTCGTTTAAGTACATTAGAATCAACTGCTCAATTCACATCCAATCTAAAATAGATTCCTTTATTAGCAAGCCTAGGCCTTTATTAATTAAGGAGCAAAAGATAAAAAGGGGCTGGAGAGATGAGCTCAGTGGCTAAGAGCACTTGCTTCTCTTTTGGAGGCCACCACCCACCTCTAACAGGGAATCTGACACCCTCTTCTGGCTCCCATCTGCATTTCACGATCACGGTGCACATACATACACGTAGGCAAACGTCCATACACACAGAATAACTACTAGATTCTTCAGTTAGTTTATAATCTAACATTTGTTTAATTTTTAGTGCATCTATATTCAAGGTAAAAATTACAAAATCTCAGTATTATTAATCTTTCTTGAATGCAATTCGAAAAAGACTGTGGGAGAAGGAGATAATGAAGCCCACTGTGTCTCATGGAATTATGGCATGCAAGTGATCCCTTGCAGCCATATTATCATTTTCTTTTGTCATTTCTTGGTGAGGAGGCAAATCTGTGTTCCTAAACATCCACGTAAACTCTTTAGTTCCACTTCTAAGAACAGTAAGTGGTGAAACTGATTTTCCCTTACATTTTACATTTTTAACTAAAAACTTAAATTTGTGGGGGTTTCGGTATAGCTCAGCCACAGAACACTGTTGTCGACACGTACAAGGCCCTGGGTTCACTTGCCAGCACGTTTCATGCCCCGCCTACCCCTGCCCCCCATAACTAACTCAATGACTGTTAAGAGCTTTATTTAAATAAAGGTCAAAACAAAACTCTTTACAGTTTTAGTGAAGATAATACTGACTGGAAGGAAACTCTTCTCCATTCGAGTCTAATTAACACAGGAAACAAAAATCAACTGAGCTTAAGAGAATCTGACTGGGGACAAATGAGAGTGTTTTATAGATGAGGAAGCCCCCTCTGTGCTGAGACACTTGTCCTCAAGCTGCAGCCATGTCCTTGGTAACCTGGCCAGTAGGGCAGCCAAGCTAAACAGTGTTTCATTTTATATTTTTGTGGTGCTGGGTATTGAACTCAGGACCATGTACATGCTCAGTTGCACTGCACCTCCAGCCTGTTAAAATTCTAAATTCATGTATTTTTCTCCCCAAGACAAGGTCTCATGTTGGCTGAGTATGGCCTCACTCACTATGCAGTAAAGGCTGGCCTTGAGCTCTCGACCCTCCTGCCTCTGCCTCACAAATGCTGGGATCCTAGGCCAGTACCACCAGGCTCAGCTTCAGGTGCAACTCCAAAACCAATTGTGTATATACGAGCAGCAGCCAAATAATGATGTCACAATATTTAGGAACATAGTATAAGGATGACGTCTTTAATAAAAAGACCACAATGAGAAGTCAGAAGACCTGTTTCCAACTGGGCTTTAACCTCTCTGGCTCCAATTTCCTCATCTGTAAAACAAAGAGTTGGATTAAACTGTTTCCATGGTCCTTTCCTGCTGTGAAATTCTATTACATTCTGCTCTGGAATTTTAGACAATTCAGATCACTGTATCTTCTGTCTCCTGGGAAGTATTTCAACAGGGTGAGGATAAAAGCTGCTAAACTGAGAACCAACCAAATTCAAACTCCAGTGTTAAACATTTCATGCACATGTCAACAGAAACCCCTCAGACTTAAAAGTTTAAGTGTCTAAAGATGAAATGGGGGAAAACGGTTTAGTGGGGAAACAATGCACAAAACTGTGGTAGAAGAGTAGGGCAGAGTCACCAGGTGCTAACTTCAGGTGAGCTCGGACACTGGGGAGCAAGTGACCCCTAACACAGGTGGACACTGGGGAGCAAGTGACCCCTAACACAGGTGGACACTGGGGAGCAAGTGACCCCTAACACAGGTGGACACTGGGGAGCAAGTGACCCCTAACACAGGTGGATACTGGGGAGCAAGTGACCCCTAACACAGGTGGATACTGGGGAGCAAGTGACCCCTAACACAGGTGGACACTGGGGAGCAAGTGACCCCTAACACAGGTGGACACTGGGGAGCAAGTGACCCCTAACACAGGTGGACACTGGGGAGCAAGTGGCCCCTAACACAGGTGGACACTGGGGAGCAAGTGACCCCTAACACAGGTGGACACTGGGGAGCAAGTGGCCCCTAACACAGGTGGACACTGGGGAGCAAGTGACCCCTAACACAGGTGGACACTGGGGAGCAAGTGACCCCTAACACAGGTGGACACTGGGGAGCAAGTGACCCCTAACACAGGTGGACACTGGGGAGCAAGTGACCCCTAACACAGGTGGACACTGGGGAGCAAGTGACCCCTAACACAGGTGGACACTGGGGAGCAAGTGACCCCTAACACAGGTGGACACTGGGGAGCAAGTGGCCCCTAACACAGGTGGACACTGGGGAGCAAGTGACCCCTAACACAGGTGGACACTGGGGAGCAAGTGACCCCTAACACAGGTGGACACTGGGGAGCAAGTGACCCCTAACACAGGTGGACACTGGGGAGCAAGTGACCCCTAACACAGGTGGACACTGGGGAGCAAGTGACCCCTAACACAGGTGGACACTGGGGAGCAAGTGACCCCTAACACAGGTGGACACTGGGGAACAAGTGACCCCAATACAGCTGTGCTGGTACTTGCCAGAGCTAGAAACACTATGAGAAATAATGCCATACTAAGCACACTGGTGAGGAGCAGTTGACAATCAACTGACTTGCCACCACGTGGATTTTACTACAACAGCCAAACTCAGTGTTTGAAGTTGAAAGGGCTATTTTAAATCCCCAAAGCACTTGTTCTGAGTTTCCCATGTAAAGTCAGACCATATATAACCTTTTCCTTTTTAAAATTTTAAAAGTGTACCTTTGGTAAGCTTTTCATTAAGTGTTTTGTCCATTTTAAAGTATGAACTTTGATCCAGTGGTAAGGTATGGGCTGCCTCTAGCATGTGCGAGGCTCAGGCTTGGGGTTCAGTCCCCAGAACTGTGAAAAGAAAATATGAACTTGAATTTTTAAGGGAGGAGAAAAGCTTTCATTCAAAGGTATTTTTTAAATGCCGATTCTGTTGTCTGTTATAAAACACATACATTTGTTTTCTTAAGCCTGAGAACAGGACACTCACCCACACTCTCACACAGATAAAAACCCGTGGCTCCCCCCCTTGCTAGTACAGCCGCTGAACATGTGTAGGGCTAAGGCCACACTACAGACACAGCATGGTAGCACTCTGGGCTACTCTTTCCCATGGACTTCAATTCTTCTGAAAAGGAGCTGTATTAGATTTGCCATAGTTTATTACCAATCACGAAATTTCAATCACATTACTTATCTCTTAATTTATACATAGTTTCCTTATTTAAAGGAATCTTAAGTTAATGCTATGACATAGTACAGCTCTGGCAAATACTTTTCCATGTGTGTTTGCAGGAGTCAAGTTTCAAGTTTCCACTTCTACCACATGGGTCCTGGGTATTGAACTCAAACCCAGGCTGTCAGGTTCGGCAGCAAGTGTCTACCCACTGAGCTATCTTGCTGCCTAACACTTTTTAACATGATTTTTCTGGCATTCATTTTAGTCCTTTCAGTAGTTATAATTTTATTTTAATTTTTATGACTATTTCCACAGTCATTTTTGATCTAAGTTTGGGGTTCCATTCCATTTGTTGAAGATCTAGGCCAGCCCAATTAGTTTTCGATATTTCAATGTTTACCTTCAGTAATGCCTTATGTTAAGGGAGAAGAGTAAAACCCAAAAGCCTATTTCCACAAAAGCATTCAAGAATAGTATTTTTTTGTGGCACACCCATGGACCCAGGCAACAGAATTGTCAGAGTATGGCTGAACCTCCCTGGTCCAGGCTATGGTCTAGTGCCATCTAGTAACAGTTTTCCACTTGGGCTTAATCATCCGTGAGGGTGCGTGTGACCCTGCTGCTGACTTCCGGATCTTAATAGGAGCCACCAAGCCTTGACTTGGTGATTTGAAGGAGCTGTGGGAAACGATGGGGATCTGAGGATCTATTTCTGTCTCTTGAAAGGGAATTGCTCATGATTTCCTCATCTGTCAGAAGCAAAGAATTTTAGCCTGATCCCTCTGTGTCTAAGACTGGACAGAAGTCAGAAGCCACCAAGTTAGGAAGAGGTTTTACACATTCTAGGCCCAGTTTCACCTATCCCAGTGAGGCCATCAGTCTGTCTACCATTCCATTCACAGGAAAACACTGTTATATTTTGACATCAAAATAGGGAAATCCCAGGATAGACTACATTTAGGAAAACCTAATTCCCTTTCAAACTTATTCTTACATTTATAATTTGAAAATGACTTCAGATAAATTAATTCAGAAAATAATATGAGACCAGCAGAGACTATTAAAGCCAGTGGTGGTGGTGCACACCTTTAATCCCAGCATTTGGGAGGCAGAGAGGCAGGCAGATCTCTGTGAGTTTGAGGCCAGTCTGGTTCACAGAGTGAGTGCCAGGACAACCAAGGATATAGAGAGCAACCCTGTTTCAAAAATCATCAAACAAACAAAAAACAGAGAGAGAGAGAGAGAGAGAGTGAGAGAGAGAGAGAGAGAGAGAGAGAGAGAGAGAGAGAGAGAGAGAGAGAGAGAGACTATTAAGCAGGCCATCAGCCAGACACAGGGACATCAGCTCTCAGCTACAAGTGCATGCTAAATCACAACCCAGAACAAGGATCCCGAGGAACTTTCAAAAGCCTATAGGCTCAGTTCCCTAACAGGACATGCAGGAACTCCCACATGCTTTCCTGGTGAATGGCCATTTCCAACAAAGGAAGCTCATGCAGAATTCCCAGTCAACTGAGCATACTAAGTTTTCCCAGACCCTTGTTACAGGATGAGGTATGAGGGAAAGAGGGCTTAGGAGTCTGGACTCCACGACTCTCTTTTGTCATAAATGTTCAAATCACCCTCCCATGCCTTCTTCCCGACCCTAAGTCTGACCCTTCCATCTGGAAAGTTTAAATCTTGCTATGGTCTTGGCGCACTTCTCTCCTCCCAGCTCAGACAGATCGATGGGAAGACATATGACCACCTTCCCTGAGGAGGGCTGCCGAAGGACAGCCTTTCATTTTCTCAGCAGTATTAAATCAGTCTTGCTGTCTTCTCTCCTCCACCCTAAAATTCCAACTCACTAAGCACTTACAGAGCACAAAAAAGCAAGAGATATAATTTCCACTCTCAAGGACCAAAATAGGAAGATGAGAAGAGGCTCGCAGAGATCTAAGTAGGGACAAGAGGCAAGAAATGCATTAACGTGCTTATGCCACAAACTACACCCCACCCCCCACCCCGTGAGAGCCTAAAATCAAAACTACACCCCACCCCCCCACCCCGTGAGAGTCTACAATCAAAACTACACCCCCCCACCCCTTGAGAGTCTAAAATCAAAATGCAATCACTTTTACCATCTTGAAATCGGGGAAAATACAAGCAGTAAGTTGAAAACTAAAAGTTGACCGGTCTTCCCAGAGAAGCTACTGAGAGCAGGTTCAGGAGGAGGCTGGAAGGGAACCCTTGTTCCCCCCATCACCCTTCATCCTGTCTGACTCCAGTGAAGACAGCACAGTCCTTGCCTTCCCACTGTCCCAGGAAAGGCCAGCATCATGAAAAGAAACCTTAGGATGCAGATGGAGCTCCCTCAGATCCCTCACGTGGTCCTTTCCCCACAGCTCAGAAGTATTCAGACAAAGGCATGGAATTCAAGTATGGTGTGATGGATGTTTATATATGCACACATCTAGGTAGCCACTGATCACACCATGATATTTTAGCATCCAGAAGCTCCCTGTACCTCTGCCTAATCAATAATCACATTCTGTCCCCAGACAGAGTCAGCTTGCAATATTTGATCACTGTAGATTTGATTGCTTACCAGACTGTCTTTTATTAAGGGAAAAATAAAATTTTAAATAGGACCTTAGATCACTAAGCATAGATTTAAGAAAACACAGTAAAATGATCCAGTAATATTTCCAACATCTGACTATGAAGCTAGATTTCATCCACCTTTTCTCAGTGAGATGACTTACAAGGCATAGGTCTTAGATCCCTGATGAACAATAAAATTTCCCCTCCCACATATAAATTGCACTTATTACCACCAGCACTCAACTGTGTGCCCACTGTGTGCCCTACATCAACTAATAATGTGTGAGCCTAACATGCATGTGACAGATATGCAGGGTGCAGAATCAGGCAGGCTTCTCCCTAAGGGTCCATATATGAGGTGGTATTGTCAGTGTCCTGTTTCCATGATCCAAAAGGTACTAGAGTGGCCTAAGCATGCTGTGTGTGCTCACAGTTATTCTACAGTCTTTGTAATCAGTGTGATTTCAGTTTGGTGACCTCAAGAATGAACCTGTATGGTGCCCACACCATAGTTGGATGCGATAACTAATCTCATACTACCATTGGAACTGAAAAATGTTACAGCAAAAGCTCTCTACTCTGTATATGACACACAACTGCTATTAGGAGGAAGGATTCCAAGTCTTTTAAAATCATGATATTTATTATGCCAAAATTTTATGATTCAGATAAGTGTATCTAATATGGGGGGGGGGTCTACTCAAACAGACCAGAACTCAATTTCAAGTTCTACTACATCTTATTAACTATTGAATTAATATTTAAAATACTATTCATTTTTTCAGACCTCAGTTTCTTCTATAAAGCATAGATGACAATAATAGGATCAAATTCCTTGGTTTGTTCTCAAAACTATGAAATATAATGTGATGCCTGGATGCAGTAAGGCCCCAATGAAGTCATTAGTAATATCATTATATATTTTATATGGTAACCTTATGCCATTAAAGCTCAATCGTTTAGCCAAGAACATAAATGCAATGCATGACCAAGTCCTGTGTCATAACTCCTAAGAGTTTTAAACTCACACTATACATAACTGTGGAATATTTTTAGACTATTTTTGGTAACAAACTTTATTATTAAAATTATTAGAAAGGCCAATTTATTACAAAAATCACAAATTAAATAAAGGAACCCGTAGGACAATTGGAATGTTATGTAGTCTAAGTCACAAGGCTGCTGTACTCCCAGAAGCTTCTGTGACCAAGTGCACTTAACGAAGACTCGATTTAAAGCGGGTTATTTTTAAGTGAAACCTGTGTGTGTACCTGTGGGTGAGTAACAAACACCCATCATTCAAAATGCTCACCTCTTCCCTCTCTGAAAGCCTGATGACACACTTCCAATGCTTCACTCAAGTACATTCTGCAATAATTTAACTTTAGGGTAATTTATAATAATGAAATTTGCTTTTCTTTACATAATGATTTCAAACAAAATGGCTCAGGTTAATTATTTTTACTGAGTATAATCATAAAATCTTAATTAACACAACACTGAACTGATCTCTTTTAATATCTCCCTGGCCCCAGATTCTGAGTGTGCCTCAGTGGTCAAGGTCTGCACTTTAAACATACAGCTTTAGATTCCCTTACAGCTGACAGGAACGTGCCGATGCACAGGAGAAGATGAAGGGCATGGTCCTGCTGAAGGGTCTGAGGGTGGCTTTGCAGGCCTCGATAAACATCAGCAAGCAGGTCCTGCTGCCAGGCTTATTTTATTTTCTCTTTGACATCTGTTGACTTTAAAGCTCACATAAGCACTCAATGACTACTGATTAGCTGGGGGGTGTGGGGTGGGGTGTTCTCACCTCCAATTTAGCTTTTACTTAGTTTGTAATTTCTCCCTAAAGCCATGAAGAATATTACTGTGAAGATGCGCTAAAAGGCTACAACAAATGAGGCAAAAATATAGTGAGCACATCAACATCAGATCCTCATGACAACACAGCCAAAGATTAACACCTGAAACTCCAAGATGTCTATCTGCTGGAGACATGGAGAGAAAACTGTGTTTACAGGATTTGCTTCACAGCTGTCAATTATAAACCAAGCCTGGTAACCCACGAAGGCACTGTTAAGGGATGTTCCAAAAGAAAAGCTGTTTGTGCATAAGACACGGGATACTGGTTCATCTACATGGTCCCACTCCTCCCCCAAAACTTGTACAGGTCAGATGCATGTGACAGCTCCAGTTCAACTTGGGGTCAAAAGAAACTTTCTTTTGGGTTGGTGAGATGGCTCAGCAGGTGAATAATGAGCTTTCTGCCAAGTCTGACAGCCCAAGTTTGATCCTCAGGACTCGTAAGGTAGAAGAGAACAGACCCCACAAGTTGTCCTCTGACCTCCACATCCATTGTGGAGTACATATGTACTCGAGATACACACACACACACACTCAAACAAACAAACAAACAAAATTTCCTCTCATTACTTGAGTTTGGTCCCAAGGAGCAGGCAAGGAATGGGGCTATTTTAACCAACAAAAAAGGAATCCAGCATACAAAAAACAGGGGAGTGGAACAACTGGGGGCTTAAGGTATAGCTTCCTCTCATACTAGTAACAAAATCTTTCTCCTTAAGGAAATCTCAGGCCTAGTGTATCTCAGAAAAGTGGCTACTACAGTTAACTGAAGGGTGAGGGAAGCAAGCCATGGAGTATTAATCTTCAAACACATTCAATTCTTACCCCAGGGCCAGTGGAAGGCAGCATGATCAAAACACCACATGGCTCTGATCCTGGGCAATGCACACCCAAAAAGACTCTAGGAATGCCTATTTACCACCAAGGGGAAAGAACTAGTTCAAAACAATCAGCATTCTAAAAGGAACAACTGATTAATTAAAAAACCTTTAAAGACAGTAGCTTTGACATTGTTTTAGTTGGAGGTTATGAAGCAGACAACCCATGCAAAGTTACACTATATTATGAAGTACTTACCTTAAACCCAAGCCTGTCTCTGCCAGACTGCTGTTGTGAATACTGTGCAAAACATGCTTAATGAGCACATAATATAGGTTTCTTAATAGGACATGAATAATCATCATTAGTAAGAGGCCCGAGAAAAGGCTGTAAGAAAGCCAGCAAGGCCTTGTTAAACTTAAATAACCAGAGTGTGGAATGCAGAATGAAGTCTACGATCTCAAGCCAGAACACTCACTAGACAGTAATGTTGCTCACTGGGAATTTTCAGCAGGGTAAAAAGCAATACAACTGGAGTTCAACATGGAGTCTAACCATTAGAGAGGAGCCCTGTGATGAAGAGATGGCACATTTAAATAAATCTTTCCTGAGTCCTCCTTCATAATGTAGCAGTTTCAGCTTCTAGTAACCTGCTAGGAAATCACTGCTCAAAAACCAAAGCTCTACACCAATGCCTCGGGGCCCACACTACTTAGTATTCACTATAACCAAGATATCACTTCTTGCACGACAGTGGACATCAACAGCCAATTTCTGATTAAACTTCTGTCCTGTAAGGAAATTCCCCTGCTGGAGGGATCTGTTCTCAGGCTGGCTCTCTCAGACACAGAAATGCAGTGGAAAGTCGTCTAGAAGCTGGAAGCAGTGGACTGCACAGCTACCCTTGATTTCTCTTCTCTTCACTAATGAGACTGTGTTTGGCTTTATTTTTTACTTGTTAAAATGTTGCATTTTTATGTGCACAATTGTTTTGCTTACATGTATGTCTGTGCACTGTGTGTGGCTTGGTGCCTTTGGAGGTCACATGAAGATGTAGGATCCTTTTGCACTGGAATGACAGGTGGTTGTGAGACACCACGTGGGTGCTGGGAATTGAGCCGAGGTTCTCTGGATCACTGAGCCATCTCTCCATCCCCTGGTTGGCTGTTTCCAAAGTCAGAAACAGTGTACTTGGGATGAGGAGCTTTAAAGGACAGAACATATTCTCAAAGATAGGTAAGGTCTTCACATTTTCTCTCATTACCAGGGACACATCTCATCATATGTGATAGACTAGCAGGGCCTAATTCTCAGTACCAAAGCATCATGCCATATCACTGAGACTCTGCAAAAAGAGCTTGATTGGCACCCAGTTATCTATTTAGCTCTTTCAACAATTGATTTCTGAATGTGTATCAAATGCCAGGCACCATGCTAGGTCCTGAAGAAACAAAATAGTACAAAAATGTTTTAAAGAATGTTGAACAACATCAACCACAAGTATTAGAAATAGTTACTGCAGACAAAGCAGTCAGCAATAAATCTATGCTGTAATGATGACCGTACAACACTGTGAACCCACTGTGTCAGGGGAGTGGTATTCTTGGACTAGCTATTGTAGATGGTTTTCCAGAGTTGAATGTCATGAACACCCTGTGACAGACACTACAGCTGGCATACATCCACACAAAGGAAACCACTAAGCTGAAGCCTGTCCTGGCTTGGTTCCTACAGGTCTCCTCCACAATTGTCCATGTCTGAGAAGCCCTTCCCATTTCCTGTGATGCTTCATCCAAACTCTCCCATGGTCTCATCTCCTTCTTTAGGGATCAAGAACCCTCTAAGCCTTATTTTGTTCCATGAAGTCATTGAGTGATTCTTGCCTAAATCATTCCTTTATAGAAGACCATAAGTTATTTGATCACAGTTGACTATTTTAACTCCATGAGGTGTTTTTAAAATTCTAAGTTTGGGGTTGTTTGCAAAGTTTAAAAAATATGTCTTGAGAAATCTTTTTATTCTTTCATGCAGTACATATGTATTGCACTCCAAATATGCCTGTGGCACAAAGCTATACTTCAAACTCCCAAATACCAAGCAATCAGTTGAATATCTGGTTTGTGTTAAAAATGTAACTTTGTACAGTTAATTTTACTGACAAGAGTGCCAGGATAGCAATCAAAATTCTTCTGTAAATGTTAAATTCTATAAATTACTTTCAATTCCATCTAGCAAAACACTTGAAGCTTGGGAAGAAGGTGCAGTCAACAGCAGCTATCTCTTTCTTGGAATCCAAGAAGTAACTGATCCTTAGCAATGCCTTTTTAGTAAGCCTCACCATTTGCCAAGTGTCTTACAACCTTTCAAAAAACCCTGAGAAAACTTAAGCCATACCTGCCACCCCACTTCTCTCTTTACCTACCAAACTAGAAGTAACATGGAAAGAAATAAAAGAGTATATTTGCTGCATTTCCAAGAGCTATGTTAATTTTATGAAATAAAACTGATCATGTTTCTTAACATTTATTATTAAAGGCTCACCAAGGCTCATATTCTGAAATGCATTACACACTGTGCAATGCATTCCATGGGGCAAAAACTCTATAAAATATGCTCATTTATAATATAAAGAACTCTAAAAGAACTCCCCTAATAAAATAAGCCTTGGCTCAACCTGGCTGCCAAACGAACTGACTTTGGCAAGCAAGCTTGGAACATTTTACATATTACAAACATTATCCCTTTTAAGCAGTTAACTTGACTATGTTAAGGAATGTAAAAATAAACCCTGGTTTTGGTAAAATCAAGATGAAGTTTTACCAGACTTCTCACATAATCTGTAGCTATCATAATAATATTATGTAATTGGCAGAAAGACTCTGAGTCTGGGCTGAGGAGCCTTTTTCTCAAAAGCAGACTAGTGTCCCTCTTTTCCACGTGGATGGAGAAAATGTGCACTTTATACTTAAGAAGGAAATAGGGTACCCATGTCTTTATTTAAATCAGGCTGCAGTGTGCTGTGTTCCTGAAACACTACCAATAGAAGGAAGCACAGACAACAAAGAGCAGCAACAGAACAAGGATGTGGACAGAACAAAATTAGAAACGAGAGGAGAGGTTGAAATCCTGTGCTAGGCTCCATACAAGTTTAACTCAGCTGTTACTCCTACCTTCGCAGGACTGGAAACTAAGGCAGAGAAATTAAATATTTGCTAAGACCACAGAACTAGCAGGCAACAGGCAGGCTTCAAATACACTGTCTCTTCCGAAACCCAGGCTTTCTCCCCTCACACAGTGTAGCAAAGGGGCTGAGAAAGGGAACTACCATCAGGTAGCACCAACTGTCTCAATGGTCAGCAAGCAGTACCTGTCTACCCCAGACCACCATGCTTTTCCTCAGATCCTATTAAAGAGCCCTGGCGACTATGAACGATGTGAGCTGACACTTGGTTTCAGAGCAACTGCAAAGACGTGCAGTGGCTTTTATGGGATCTGTTACCTCCAGATTGTGAAGGATATTATCTACCTGCTACACAGGTTTTCCTAACCTAGGGATTTGGTCCTTGAGATTTGGAAGGACATTGTTATTATTTATCACTTCTTTGTTACACACTTAAAAATGCAACCACTAAAACTCCAGTCAAAGTTGACAAAAAGAGGCCATCAATCTCAAATATAACTATCTTTATGCCAGGGAGATGATTCAGCTGGTAAATCACTTGCTGCACAAGCATGGGGACCTGAGTTCAATCTCTGTCACACATGTGAGAAGCCAGGTGTGGTGGGTGCTGCTGTGATCCCAGTGCTGGTGTGTGCTGGCTGCTGAGCTCTGAGACTGTCTCAAAACAAATAATGTGGAAAGCAACCTAGGAGGACTTTCATATGATGTGACTCCTGGCTCCACGTGTCTGTCTGTCTGTCTGTCTGTCTGTCTCTCTCTCTCTCTGTCTGTCTCTGTCTCTGTCTCTCTCTCTCTCTCTCACACACACACACACAGAGAGAGAGAGAGAGACAGAGAGAGACAGAGAGAGAGAGACAGAGAGAGAGACAGAGACAGACAGAGACAGAGACAGAGAGAACTGTTAATTCTATATCATATAAGTTCCATTTGCTGCTACAATGGGAAAAACGATCTCAGCTCCTTTATAGAGCCAAGAAAGGCAGCCTGGTCCAATAAGACTCTCTCTAATGATAGCATCTGTGCTGTTGAGCAAAGCCACTTGCCATAAGGCTATGGAAAATTTACAATGTCACTAGTGTTCCTGAAGAATCAAATTTCAAGTTTTATTGGATCTAAGTGAATGATGAAGGTCTAAAGACTGGTCTTTATCCTTTCTGGTAAAAGTTACCTGCCCGGGAATCCTACAGATGCCATAGTCTATTTCAAGAGATGAGGACAGGTAACTGTCATGGATAGTATCTTTTTACTGGTACAAAAAAAAAAGGGGGGGGATATGAATTTGCACAAGTTTCCATATCATATTAGCCTGACTTATACCTCTGTAATAACACTGTTGCTTAACTTCTGTGCTCCAAATATATAACAAATATTCAGGAGGACAACAACAACCTACTCATGGTTAGCCCATGCTGGGATCTAAGCATCTTAACCAGTGTACACCACCCTCCCACCTCTGAAGACTAGAACCAGGCTTACAGCTCTCATGTGTGTCCAGCACTGAACAGTAAACACTTAGCATCTCAGAAAAATGTCTGGGTTGACTTTGAATGGTAGGGCAAAGCCAAGATGCTAGGTCTGTGTCAGTGCCCACATTGATAAAGAGCACAGAACAACTTCTGCTCATTTCTCGCTAAATTGAACAGCAGTGTCACCAGGGCTAAGGACAGAGGAGAGGGCGGGCACTGCAGACCAGGCCAGAGCTGTAATGGTGCCTTGAGATGTTACAATATATTTTATTCAAAAGAACGTGCATTACAGGGTGGCACTTATCTGTTCATATAACACATGAATTCGCATGCCTTACTTTTTAGAAAAAAAAAAAAGGTCCTTTGTACACCGAAACTAATCTCTTATGGGAGAATGGAAATAAAGCCTCCCAGACTCTGGTTTGTCAGAGACTGGCAAACCAGAAACTGAACAGGGGTCAAAACTGGTGCTGTTGCAAGTACATGGTGGCAGTAATGCATAGTTAACTTTTAGGGGCTAATGCCAGGGCTCTAGGGTCCCCCCCCCATGGCAAGTACTGCTAACTTTGCATAGCTCTTAATTTTCCCAGTGTGCTACACAGAACACCCAACAGTAACTATCTGTAACAGCAACTTCAAAGAAACAAAAATGTACTTGGTGGGTGCCCCCAAATACAGGTCAAATGATAATGAGTCACCAGTGTTCAGGTATGGAGTGCTATTACAAACAACAACCCTTGTCTGCAACACCAAATTAAAAGATACGTGATTGACATTAGAACTGTTGGCTGCTATTTTTGGATACAAAACTCCTTATTATCTGTACAGTAATATTACAGCCCTTTCCATTTAATATGGCAGTAAGATCCCAAGTGAATAACTGGAAAGTGTTTCAACAGCTTAGGTGGAACATGACTGTCCTGCGAGGCACCTCAGCCTCTGATGACAGAGATCATTACTGCACAGTCCTTCACACAGCTGGATTGCATTGGAGGTGTAAAATTAAGAAATGCCTCAAGACCATTTCAAATGACTCTTTCCCTAAGTTCTCTTTTCTACCCCTTCTTAAATACATTTCTTAAATTAAAAAATAGATTTAAACCTTAAACTTAAGGTCCTTCCACCTCAGCCTTCAGAGTTCTGGGATTGCAGACAGGTATATGCTCTACTCTGCCCAGATCAATATGATTTCACTCTTATTTTATAACCACCCTCCATGCCCTTTTTCCTCATCCCCCTTATTAATTCCTAGCCATTCTTCAAGGGACATGCAAGTCCCATTCACAGCCAGGCCTAAGTAAAGCTCATTCATCTCATTGAGTCGCACCACCCAAACTCCTAGAATCCTTTATTTTCATTGCAAAATTCCCTTATTCATAATCTTTCACTTACTCTACTTTGAACTTCCCTAGTGACCAGATGAAGAACCAGGGTTAAAATGGGCTGGCACAGACTTTGTCTATGACTAATCAGGCTAAATACTGGTTGAACATTGGCTGTGAGGATCAGAACTGACAAGTGAAAAAGTATGAAGCTTTAAAACAGTGTCTTTAAGCTACTTTATATTCAGTGACAAATGATATTAAAACAGAATACACCAAATGTAACTTTTGATCTGGGCAGTGGTGGTGCATGCCTTTAATCCCAGAACTTGGGAGGCAGAGACAGACAGATCTCTGAGTTCAAGGCCAGCCTGGTCTACAGAGCAAGTTCCAGGACAGCTAGAGTTACAAAACAAAACTAAACATAACTTTTCCAATGATCTTAATTTTATGAATCATAAAATTAAGAGAATGTTTTTAAAAGGAAAAAATATGACACACAAGTGACTCTAGTAGTTTAAAGGCTTGATAAAGGCAAAAATGATACTTCAATCTGCTTAGAATGACACTTTTGGTGTGGGCACTTATGAGTATCAAATACATATTGCTGAGTGTGCATGGAAATAAATGCAGGAGCTGTGGAATCATTCTTGAAGCAGTGTGTACAGCATCTTCTGTCAGGAAAGCTTTGCATCACTCTACCTAGTTAAGATCTAAAGGACAATCCGCAGGGAACCCAGTGTCCTACACCATCTGCAGGAAGGTCACCAGGGTTGTAGGATCCCCAGTGTCAACCATGAGCAATGGCAAGCTCAGCCACTTGCCATCCACTTGAGTTTAATACCATTCCATTTAAAGTACACATGGGACTCTCATTACTTTCAAATTAGGTCATGAACAAATGCTAAGTCAAATCCAGAAAATCTTGGCACAATCTGGCGCATTGGAAGAACTGGTTATTTGCCCAGATTTTTAATGCTTTAAGACTTACTGTATGGAGTTCAGCTTCCAGAGCTGCAGTAAGCATAACTAGCCGTCTCACCTCACACTCTACAACCATATATATAATTGATGACTTAATCATATACATACTTATGAGTATATAATTTTAGAATCCACTAGTTACAGAGCTTAATTCAACATGGGAAGAGTCCAAACCTGATCACGCAGCCCAGAGCTGTTAGGACAAATCAACAAAGGCTGGCTTTGGGGAATTCTGCACACTTCTAGAACAAAGACTCTCTCAAATCTAATATAAAAATATACTCAGAGCCCAAAGAAGCATTCTTCAGAGACCCCTCTCCCCCTCCCCATGCTCTCTGCCCTTTTCTCACGTCTCTGTCCTCTCCTCCCTAAAAGACTGAGAGTAGCCAATCCCCACAATTTGCAAAACCTGACAAAGGTGAACTCTCTCTCCATACTGGACATTGCTCTTAACTGACAAGAGCGCCTGCTGCATGTGCACTATGTTAGGCTGAGCAAAACTTGTCAGACACAAAAGAATAAATGCAGTGTGACTGTGTGTCCAGGAACAGGTCAACAGAATGGCCATGGTATGTACTGCAGTTCGAGGCTAGGGCCAGCGGGGACAAGGAAGTTGTCTGGAGTGACAGAAAGGTTGCACATGATACTGAGATGTACACAATGACACTAGAATGCCTTTGACAAACTGATCAAAGTGCACCTTAAGCTCGTGTGTGTGTGTGTGTGTGTGTGTGTGTGTGTGTGTGTGTGTGTGTGTGTGCGCGCGCATGCGTGTATGTGTGTGTGAGTGTGTGTGTGTGCATGCGTGAGTGTGTGTGTGAGTGTATGTGTGTGTGTGTGAGTGTATGTGTGTGTGTGTGTGCATGCGTGTATGTGTGAGTGTGTGTGTGTGAGTGTGAGTGTATGTGTGTGTGAGTGTGTGTGAGTGTGTGTGTGGGGGGGTGCGTGCGTGCGTGCGTGCGTGCGTGCACGCGCGCACACTCTACAGGACATGCCATCACTGCTTACCTGCAGTGACTATGACTTAACTTTCATATGACAAGTACTTCTGAAAAGAAAAGGGGCTGGGGCATGGAGAAGGAAAGATTGATAGTGATGGCAATTCTTATACTACTTTCAGACTACAGATCTGGAGAAGTCTTAAAATCCCATGCTGCAGACTTATAGGCTCTATCTGCTACGGAAGGACATCACTTCTCTCGGAAGTCAGTGTACCACATATCACTCTGTCTGCTATGGAAGGATGTCACTTCTCTCTATGGAAGGACGTCACTTCTCTCTTAAGTCAGTGTACCACATAATCACTCAAACCCTATGGATAGAAACTGTGAGCACAGGTGCACAGAATCATAAGGAAACAAGCAGCATTAACTTCTTTTTCATACAGGTTGCCCACTACCAGTAGTTCAATAAGGAGGCCCCTATTTGGGTAATTTCACTACAAATACATCTCTTGTGCATAGTAACAAAATTTAAAAAAAAAGCCCCCATCACATCCACATATGCACACCACACACACACACACACACACACACACACACACACACACACACACAGAGTCAATGGATAACACAAGTACATTATTTCAATTTTTTTAGTGGGCTTCACACAATCCACATAATATGTGTTTGTATGGGTTTTATTTCCTGACCATTTTTCTTTTTCTCTCCTTCTTTTGGAGGAATGAGCAGAAGCTGTCACCCTCACGTGGGGTTAGTTCAATGCACACTCACCTGAGGATGGCCAGGTGCTGCTGTGCCGGTTGATGTTGGAAATGGTCAGGCCACGGGTGATGAAGGCAGAAGGATGGTGAGGGCTGAAGGCAGTGTGCAGCCTGGTAGACAGGTGAATGGTTTGGACATAGAGATGCAGAGTATTCGGAATGTGGCTGCATGCAACACGAGGCCAAAGCGGAGGAGGCTGCAGGGCCAGGCTGGGGATGGCCCTCTTGGTGACTGCTATGGCTGGTCACAGGGGGATGGTATGGACAAGGTTGGCAGCACTGAGCTGGCGTCTGAGGTGCTCTTTGGTGGTCTAAAGGCAGAAAGGATGACTTAACTGTGCCATTAAGCTGCAGGCATCCATTTGAACTTGCTTTTGTTCTCGGGGCTTCTCTGGGTGTGAGCTGGTCTCCGTCACTGGGGGTGAGGGGACAGGGGTTGGTAGTGCTGGTTGAGATGCTGCCATTGCTCAGAAGCACAGAGTCACTTCCACTGATCACAGCCATGCTCCAATCTCTCGGCCCTAGAAATGATAGAGATATAAAGCCATCCAGTTCGGAAAATATATAGATAAGGGAGGCATTGAAGACATGTAAACACTGCTCGTGGGAAATGAGGGCTCCTCCAGCAGTCATGAGCAGTCTGTAAGGGGACAGCCACCACAGAGCCCGCCTCTACTGTGTCTTCCTCTGTCCCCACTGGCTGCTTTCTCCACTCCACCTCTCCTCTCAGTGCTTGCTGCCTTTCTTCCCAAAGGAGAGAAGATGACACCTCCACTACCCTCCAACTACTCATTTAGGAGTGATGGACAAACAAAGAGCAGCCCTGAAGGCAAGTAAGCATATGTGTTAAAATAGAAAAAAAAAATCTCAACAATTTAACATTTTTTTTTCTAAGTCACTCGAATTCCAGAGTAGGAACAAGACTATTGAAATAAAGATTAGTGAGCTGAAAATTCTTACAACACAAACTAACAAGAATAAAGGGGTTTTTCCTTTAGGCATACCATAGAAGTTGTTCATGAATTTATTTTCTATGATGTAAACAGTAAGTAACATTTGCACAAGAAAAAACATGCTGTAGATGGATTTGTTTCACATTAAATCAGGTGTTTTCCCCCTTCTACTGAAGGGCCCTGGCCTTCAATATACAGAAGTCCCTCACATGCTCACAGGACCAGGAACATGTATGTCTAGTAAACATGCAACAGCAAAACTTGACAATCTGACACCCCACCCCCAGCAACCTGAACCACCTAGTCCATTGTGAGCAATATAGATGGAAACAAAATATGGGGACTTACAGTAAGACTAGTAATGGAAACCCACTGATACAGTATCTACCCTACACATGGACCCCTTTAGATCCCTAAGCCTTTGATGTGGCTTTTAGTGCCATCGCCCTCCAGTCCCTCTCCACCCCGGACACTTCCAAGTGTCAAGAAGAGTGACCTCTTTTCTGTCTGTGTGTGCACCCCTGTGACCTGGATCACTCAGATGCAAGAGTCCTGTCCCACTGTCACCCACCCCATCAGCTCAGCAGGGGCTGTTCTGAGCAAAACCTGCCAGGGTAATGCACAAAGTCCCCATCTGGATACTGGTACCAGAGGATCTCAACAACTCTGATGCAATTTTTTTTTTTTTACAGAATACTTTTATTTTATTGGTTATTTTGAAAGAGGGGAGTGATGTATAACTCATGTTGGCTTTGAACTCTGAACCTTTTGTCTCAGCCTCCAAAAGTGGTGAGATTGTAGACATGCCATCCCAGCTAGCTGAAGACCATTTTAGAAAAGTAAATATTGAACAAACTTCAACACAAAAGAAGTGGGCATCTTTACTTAAAAAAGTGTGTGTGTGTGTGTGTGTGTGTGTGTGTGTGTGTGTGTGTGTTTGTGGTTGTGTGAGTGTGTGTATGTGAGTGTGGTTGTGTGTGTGTGTGAGTATGGTTGTGTGTGTGAGTGTGGTTGTGTGTGAGTGTGTTTGTGTATGTGAGTGTGTGTGTGTATGTATATGTGAGTGTGTGAGTGTGTTTGTGTTTGTGTGAGTGGGTATGTGTGTGTGAGTGTGAGTGTGTGTTTGTGTATGTGTATGTGAGTGTGTGTGTTTGTGTATGTGTGTGAATGTGTATGTTTGTGTATATGTGAGTGTGTGTGTGTATTGTGTATGTGTATGTGTATGTGTATGTGAGTGTGTGTATGTGTATGTGTGTGAGGGTATGTGTGTGCATGTGTGTGTGAGTGTGTGTGTTTGTGTATGTGTTCATGTGTGTGTGTATGTGTATTGAGTGTGTGTGTGAGTGTGTGTGTATGTGTGTGTGTGTGAGTGTGTGTATTTGTGTGTATGTGTGTGTGAATGTGTATGTGTGAGTGTGTGAGTGTATATGTGT
>NC_048598.1:11261354-11375914 GCF_003668045.3 Cricetulus griseus | reverse complement strand
AGAGCTCAAAGCTCCCACTGTGCTCTGGTTGAACTCTTCATTGGCTTCCAGGATCTTCACATTCCCTGATGCCCTCTCCTTTCCGATTGGTCTTGCTTTGGATATCTTCCCTTAGATAGGCTCTTTCCCCACTGCCCTTAGGTCTGATGCAAATTCAACATAATTAGTGTAATATTTATCTTTCAGATAAAAACTCTCTCACACATATGCATAAACTCAGCTAAATAAACAACACAAAATAAGAAATTAATTATACATTAAAATTGTCTTTACAAATTGTTTTGGTAGAAAAATAAAGTATTTTAAACCTTGTACACATAAACTCAAAATGTCTAAAAGGTCTTGCCATTACTTTTCAAGCTCCCAACTTCCTTTTCCAAAGGCTGTTGAGAGAAATTTTGAATTATGGTATATGAAGTAGCTTTCTCTTTCATAAAATCACTCTGGGATAAAAGCATCCAGTCTAAGCACTCAAATAACACCCCAGCTTTAAGCAGTGTGAATTCAGTGTGTTATCTCAATCATAGAAAGCAAGACAGGTACAGACTAAGGTGACTGGCCAGAGCTAAGCAATCAGCCACCACCAAGGACACCCTTCCATCTCACTGATTTCCACTGACGCTCCTGCTCAGGAAGAACACAGCCTCACACTGTTAATAGAAAGATGGGTTGTATAGGGGTGCTCCCAAACCAGTAAACATGAAGAACATTTCAAAAAGCTTAGCCTTTAAAAAAAAGTTAACTGAGATTTAGCAAGTGTAACTGTGCTGTAGGGAGCAGTCACTAGTTAGGATCTTATAGGAACACTCACTAGAAGCCTACACTTTTCCAGCTCCCACCTGGCCCTAGGCGGTAAGCATGCTGACATCCAGGGTTGAAGAGTCATTCTAACAAAAAATATCTGCTGAGCTGAGTGGCAGATACACGGGAGGATGGCAAGGCACCTCTGGTTTGCAGGGTGGTTAACTACACCAGCTGTCGAGATAGCATCTGAAATGGTCTATATTTTCATGTTTAATGCAATTGATCCTACTGAATAGTTGATCCTATTATCTACCAGCACAGCTATTGGGTGGGTTGTGTTTAGAAGCATCTAGAAACAAGCAATTCTACAGTAAACATTTCTAAAGTGGACAGGGCCCAAGACAGCTTGACACCAACTTATAACACCCTCCAGAGTACCCTACAATTGTCCCTAGATTCTCTGATTTCCATCTAGTTTTCTTTCTTCTAATTAAACATCCTTGTCTTTAGGGGGAAAATGTTTATTTTTTTTATAACCCGAATCACAGCAATCACCCTCATTTACTCTTACTGTAATACACCATCTGCTGTTCTGTGAGTTAAAAATGTTTGTATATGCCAAAAGAGGCACTTAATTTTACCAATTAACACCCCCCCACCCCCGTGATAAAAGCAACTTTTTTGTAATCTGGGAGATTGCTTGTAATGAAGCAGACACTAGTAGGTAGTACAGAATGGTGAGAATGTGAGAATTCAGACTTCTGGCATGCGTCTTCTCTGTTTCAGTTTTTTTAGTCGTAACCATAAAATGGAAACAACAAATTGGATTCATAAGGAAATAAAACACAGACAAAGCAAAAATGAAACAACTGTTTTGAGAAATACCAATGACTATTTAGGCTCAACAGCTGTATTGGTATAGGGGTTCAGATGACCAAACTAGCAAAGCCTCAATCTGAAGTTAGAAGCTGACACTAAAGCCCATGCTGAGAGAGACCAGACAAATGGAGGAAAAAAAAAAAAAAAAACTGCTCTGACCCTAGATGGAGGGCAACTAACAGCAAAGCATACAAAGCAGAGAATACGTACAGTAATTAGTGATGCAGAAGGGCATTCTGGAAGAAAACATTAACCATTGTCAAATGTGACAAATCCTGTACTAAGTGTAATGGTTGTGGTTATAAATGCAAGGAGTTTAAGATCAGTGTTGAGTTTAACACAAAGAATAACTTACAGAGACGGTGATGTTCAAGCCAGCACATTCTCTTGACAGCACATCTAAAGAAAGCTTTCTCAGCACTCAAACCTGACGGGCCCTGGTCACACACTTAGTGTCCTTCCCACTCAGCAGCAATCTGATATGCCAATATCAGTCCATTAAAAGCCACGGATCTCACCTCACTTCAGCTTTTCCCTAAGCACTGGTCATGTACTGGGTGACATAAGTATGAAAAGATGTGAAATGGTGTTTCCAAGTTTTAAAACCCAAGTTGTGTTTTCTGTTTGTTTGTTGAGACAGGGTTTCTTTGTGTAACAGTCTTGACTGTCCTGGAACTCACTCTGTAGACCAGGCTGGCCTCAAATTCACAGAGATCCTCCTGTCTCTGCCTCTCGAGTGCTGGGATTAACAGTGTGTGCCACCACCACCACCAGGCAAAATTGTATTTTAAGATGGAAACTGAGAAATGTGTAACTGAAAACAAATAGCATAGGTAAGTCTGAGTTTTCAAGTTGATTTTACCAGGCACTAACCGAGAAGATAGATCAAATTACCTAAGTCTCCCTGTATCAAAGTCTTGCTTCATTCTTAAATTTGTTTGAAATGCAATATGCCCTTCTGAGGCAGCAACGGGCACTACTTATTAAAATTTGAAATATTATCAGCCCACAATTCTACTAGGGTAAAACTTCAGATATATAAGAATAATATGCATATCACTAAGGTCTGGGCTACAACACTTTGAAGGTGAAAAAGGCAAGCAACTTAAATTACAATCAACAGAGAACTTAATTTCTGCCATATCTTGTTAGGTATTACATATAACGGGAAAGAATGAGTCAGCCTGGCATGATGGTAAGTTTGGAGGTGCTGAGCCAAGAGAATGGTGAGTCTGACTCAACCCGAGCTACATAACCAGATCCTATTGAAAGAAAGAAAGAGAGGGGAGGGATGGAAGGAAAGAGGGAGGGAGGAAGGAAGGAGGGAAGAAAGGAAGGAAGGAAGGAAGGAAGGAAGGAAGGAAGGAAGGAAGGAAGAAAGAAAGAAAGAAAGAAAGAAAGAAAGAAAGAAAGAAAGAAAGAAAGAAAGACCACACAGATGCCATGTGGTAGTGGCACATGCCTTTAATCCCAGAACTCAGGAGGCAGAGGCAGGTGGATCACTGTGAGTTTGAGACCAGCCTGGTCTACAAGAGCTAGTTCCAGGACAGCCTCCAAAGCCACAGAGAAACCCTGTCTCAAAAAACCCAGGGAAAAACAAACAAACAAACAAAAAAAAAAAAAAACAGAACACAAAGCAAAACTAAAAAAATGAAATAAAATAAAAAACACAGTGATTTGAATCTGGATGTAACAGATGGGAAGAAGTCAGTAGGCACTATTATGTGTAGACAAAGCTATCTGCAGAAAACTCTACTGTTAAGAGTCAATCTGGTTGAGGTCAGGGGCTGTAGCTCAGTGGTGAGAGCTTTCGTATGTGAAGCTCGAGAATTGCCAGAAAACAGTCTATGTGGTTAAAATAAAGTGTGTGTGTGTGTGTGTGTGTGTGTGTGTGTGTGTGTGTGTGTGTGTGTGTGTATACAGGATCACCAGTTTGTGTACTTAAAATACATGCTATAAAATACAAAGAGTCACACTTTAAGACAAAAAAGAGCACATAATTGAAAATCTTATTACAAACTCATGATACAATCTGTCTGAGTTATAAAATGTACTACAAATACAATATACACCAAACTATACTAATAACACAATTCACTTAAAGAATGCAATGGGACTGTACAATGGCTTCAGGAGCACAGAGGCAGCTAAAGTACATGAACAACCATGCAGCCCCTGCTTGGACCTGGAAATCACAATTTCTAAGCCATCCAGAAAACTGCAAAGTTAAAATCTAAGTGTACTGTTGAAGAGGCTACACAGACTGATCCAATTACCACAGTAATCACTAAGTGAAGCCATCACTACTCTCTACACACACACACACACACACACACACACACACACACACACACACACACACACACACACACACACACACACGGGCCTCATACCTGGAGGAGCAGTGTCTTCCCTGCCATCGACAGCATAAGAGTGCACCTCTCTGGCATTTCCCAAGGCTCATCTCACTCCAGCTGATCCCACTAATAGCCTCCAGGAAAACAGATGTGGAAGGCATAACCTACTCTGTTTTGCAAAACAAAACTTGATACAGAGACTAAGTAAGGTGCCCTGAGTTACACATCAATAAGTGGTGAAACTAGGAAGACTGATGGCAGGGTTAAGAGCTTTCTACCTTCTCGACACTCAGATGACATGTTGGAGTAACAGCACCTCTCTGGACTCACAGCACTAAAGTGAAATGGTTAAAACTGCATTCCATTTTGTAGCCAGTTCTGCTTTCAGGCGAGTTGTCCTCCCTAGAGCACATTCACGAGATGAAAATGTCCAATGTTGGCCCAGTGCCTCCAAATTTAGGGGTCTGCTGGGGATGTGGTTAAAAGACAGGTTCTGAGCCATCTACCCTGAGGGAGCACCAAGCCGCCAGCAACATGTCTGTGCTGCTAGTCCTTGGCACGCATTCCTCCAAGGAAGAGGAAAACCTCCAACAAGGCTTCAAGGCAGCAAGAGAACTAGGCCTAAGCAATGGCAAGAAGATGCACAATGCAAGGAGGCTGAACACAAGGGCTGAAGAAGAAAACAAACCCTTTTTCTAACTAGGGCAGGGAAAGAACCACATTTTAACTTAAGTTCTAATTAATTATTGAGTTTAATTATGGCTTATATCAATCCTCCTAAATTGGGCTGTGCCTAATTTTCATAAAATTTGGCAGAATCTGAATCTCTTTGATAAAACCTATACAGAAGCCGGGTGTTGGTGGCGCACGCCTTTAATCCCTGCACTCGAGAGGCAGAGGCAGGTGGATCACTGTGAGTTCCAGGCCAGCCTCTGGTCTCCAGAGAGAGAGTGCCAGGATAGGCTCCAAAGCTACACAGAGAAATCCTGTCTTGAAAAACCAACCAACCAACCAACCAAACAAACAAACAAACAAACAAACAAAACCCCCTATACATAAGGAATGAATTATATTGCCTCTTTTTCTCCAAAGAGAAGATGGGTACACAAGAGGACTTCAAGTTTTTCCATTCACAAAGGACTAAAGGCAATTTGGGAAGTATTTGTATCTATTATTTATAAGCCCTGTTTCAGTAGGAAGTGATTCTTGGACACTGATTGACCTCACTCTAAAATGACGGCCTCAGTTCTCATCACCGGTAGCACGCTGGCTTCTCAGTATTTAGTACTGCAGCAGAAGCCCATGGCTTCTCTAAACACCATGAGAAACAATGTGTGTGTGCCAGGCATCCTCTGCATGGCCCTGCTGAGCTAGGGAAGGGTTAGAAGGACATCAGCCAGACTTTGTCTCTAGGAGTGCTGTCCTCATAAAGTAAGTACAGCTTAACCCATCAGAGAGAATACTGATCAACAGTGCCAACAACATGGAAGGCTCATCCAAATCACATGGCTGGATTCAATCCCACACAAAGACTCTGAAGGCAAGGCTTTCCACTACCTCAAGATGACTCCCAGGAAGCACCAAGGTCAACCAGTCCACCAGAGACTTCTGACATAAACACCCACACAAAAAAGCCTCTAAATTCAGTATTTCCCAGGTTTAACAGGTTACAATTCAACTTTCAAGAGTATCAGAGACAGCTCACTAAGTTAGCAGTGTTGTCCAGTCACTACTACATCACTAACCAGAAACAAATAAAAAACAAGCCATCCTTATCCTCAGCCACTACTCAGATAATTTCAAAATAATAGGACTGACCTGAGCAAGCCGGTCTTATACCCAAGTGTCTTCTTACCTTCTGAGTCAAATTAACTTCTTTTTTTTTTTGAGTTCATAAGCTTTCTGCCACTAAACTCTCTTTCAGTAAGAATATTTATAAATATCTCCACCTAAGCACTTAAAAACATTTTACAGGTTGCCAAGAACCATACAAAAGTACTGTTGCTATTATTCCCCATAAGCAGAAACTGCAGCAAATTGGAAGCCACGCTTTTGATCCAGTCCCACAACCTATGCCACAGACATCCCATCATCCCAGCCTCTCTGGCAGCAGGGTGCTCGCCCACATTATGAGCAGGCAAACTGACTTAGGTGCGAGAGCTCTTTAAGGAGAACTCTTTTCATGAGAACTTGCTGTCTGACTACTAAATTTGTGTTATCAACTAGGTAGTTTCAAATTACATAATAACCACTACCATCTTTGAAAGTGAAATAAAAATAAGTGTTTTTACCATTATATAACTTCTTTGAATATGATTATATATGTAATATATATTGATAAAGACATCAAAGAGGAGAAATCATAAATGGTACATATCTTTATACAAGACTACTGGTAGTATTTATAAAAACTTAATGATATAGAAGAAAAATGGAGAGACTTTGCCCACATTTACAACAGACCATGATAAAAGCAAAAAAAAAAAACAACAAAAAAAACAAAACAAAAACAAAAACAAAAAAAACCAAAACAAAACAAAAAAAACTTAGGAAGAAAATAAATGTAGTAGAGCAAATGGGGGGGGCGGGGAACGACCATATTTGGTTAGCTAGAGATGTACCAGTTACCAAGACATGAGTTTATGCATGCAGTGAGAAGTTAAAAAGGAAATTCAGGCTTACAGAAACACCAATCCTATTGTTTTCAATTGTTTTTTGCCTATTTTCCTTTGGTATCAGGTCTGTGCAGGAGAGATAGGGGTGTAAACATGAGATTTCTTGCTTACAATTTGGGACAAAGGATGCTAACTGTCATTTCATTTAGCATGAACACCTATCCCCCTACCTACACACTTCAAGAGCTCCATTCATATTGCAATTATGAAAGGAGTACCTGGAGAGCCACAGAAATGATCACACCACATAGCATCCATGTCTCAAACTCACATTGTAAGTAAGCATCGTGAGAGACATGAGACTCATTATCTTTGCAATTCAGAGTTAAATTCCACAAAGCTGAATTGTTTTTTAACTCTAAATCTGGAGTACTGTGTTAATCCTTATAACCAAATTTATATGAACTAAAGCCAAAGAAGCATCCCAACTCAGAAATGTCAAACAATGAGGTGGTTCCCCAACTCCCACCCCAACCAAGGCACACATTAGATCACAGGTCTTAAGGGAAATGCAATGGATACAACACACATTTGCAAAACCACATGCGTGTCACACCAGTCTCCACCTGGCTACACATTGGAATCACTTCAGCGATGTATACCTTTTTAATTACAAAACGGACCTTTGGCCAGCAATTCTAATTTCATTCATATTGTGATAGTATGGCCATCGGTGATTTTTTTTAAAGCTCCTGAGAGATTCTAATGTGCAGCCAAGGCAGCAATTCATAGTTTATAAAATTAATGTTCATCAGTTTTAAGAGGATCCAACTGTCACTCGAAATACTCAACATTTAGAAAATATTTCAGGAAATGCAAACACATCTCCACCTGTTTCCTTGGTGGCAGTTCTTGCACTGTAAGGGTAGAGGCAAAGACAGCACAGAAACCTTATTAAGACAACAGTATAAATGAGAGACAACTGCAGAATTCCTTTGTACAATGCACAAAAACCTGAAACAAACTGTCACACAGTCTCAGTGACTTGTGGGTCTTCTGAAGGCAGTTTAGGAAATAGCTAATTTGACTAATGAGTTTATTTAACCCTCAAGAAAAGCATATTTATAATCACTGGTCAGTTTCTAAAGTGAGGTCTCCAGCTCCTCCAACAGAAGAGCGTGTTCCCTGAAGTTCACACCAAGAAAAGGGGAAACAATTCTGGTTGCACTTATCTTACATTTCTAAAGCTCCAGTCACACAGCCTACAGATGACAAGGCTGCCTCCCAGCTTGACAGCCCCACCAAACAAGAATGACAAAGTGTTATGGAAATAAACAGTCTTTGTCTTAAGGTCACGGGAACACACTCTTTCTTCAAGAAAATTCAACTCGCAACAAGACAACCTACCTTCTGGACTCCAGCTTTCCCTTGCCATGCTGGATCACGTCACTGAGCCGACTAACAGAGAGCGGGCCACAGGCTCATCTGTAGACATCGGATGACATGATGCTTAACACTCCACATACTATAGACCCAACCCCTCAGAACTTACCAGCCTGGAGTAAACACCCTTCACTGAGGTAAGACAAGAAGAAACTCTTCCTTTCATTTATCACCACACTAAAGGATGTGAAGATTTAAAAAGAAACTTCTCTCATTCTGTCAAAGACTGGGCTTGTTCAAAAGAAAGCATTAGAACTACTTGATTTAAATGGTGGCATGTTTACTGAGAATTAATGTCCCTACAAATGCCGTCTGTCCCAAACCCCCACCCCCTGCTGATCTCTGAACTTTGAGCACTAGCAAATCAAGTGTCCAGGGAAGCTTCCCAAATGAGTCCTTCTCTGCAGTCTGGCAAAAATGTCTTAAGGGGGAATCTTTTAGTTTATTGAGCAACTAGGGAAGCATCACTCAAATATTTGTCTGCAACCCTGATAAGGGAATCGTCTTATGAAAAGACTCTGGAAGTGTTTACATTTAGAAAGCACTGGACTTGCAAAGGCTTTTCTTTCTTCAATTTCAGTAGTATATCTACGTTTAGTGAAGTCAGGGTATAGTTCTCATAGTTATTTTTCTATTTTTTACTTAAATTATCACTACAATGCTCCTGAATTCTGATACATGCTTTTTTTTTTTCCTGTATGTGTATCAGATGAACAGAAACAGCATTTACTGTTGACCTGGGATTCTTGTTTGCTTGCAAAAGTAATTAACCCATATTTTTCAGTTAAATGGGTAAATAACCCTATTTAGTGACCTATATGAGGAGCACCTATTGTGCTCCTTGTAAGTTCTCTTATAACTTAAATACAAATGCCAGCATTAAATGATCCTATTTAATAGTAACTAAAATGAGATAATAAAAATGTGAAGGCAACATTCCACTCTATTTCTCAAAGCTACCATATATGTGCTATATAATAGATGTGGATATATATATATATATATATATATATATATATATATATCAACTAAAAAGTATATATTCATTCCATATCACTGTCTTGATCTTATCTCAATTTTATCTCCTGTATTGGGGGTATGATCAATAATTGCAATGTTTTAAAGGTAGGAAATGTTCAATGTATGACAGTGTGTGTCCAGGCTGAACACCATGCACATTTGTGTTTTAAGGGTCATACCGTGAGAAAGCTCACATGCAGTCCCAGGACTCACAGTCATAAAGACAGAAGGAGAAGAACTTGGAGTAACAACCATAGAAAAGGAGTTTTCTCAAGAGTTATCTAAAGGGGTAGCTGGTGCAATATAAGCTCTGAAGACAAAGGAGTCAGTCTTAAACAGATCGTCTCTCAAGCTGAGACAAGGTTAACATGTGTTTCTTAAACTGCACTGTAGAGCAATCATTTCAGAAATTTCATATTCTCTATAATCACTACAAGTAATTTATGCTCACAATTCCTAATTTCAGGTGTATAACATAAGATACAATAAAGCACAAGATACTCCAAATGAAGTATAATTCTGTAAGTATCCTAATATTCAGTATTTGACAGTAAAAAATATCCTATTAGAGAAGCAATTAGAGAGGCAAAACTAAAGAACTATTAAACAAGATAACTATTTTAGCATACTAAAAAGCAGAAGGAGCCACTGGGAATTAAAGCCACAGAAGCAGAGAGCACCCCTAGCGCTCCCACCTCTACCCACACCCTGCCCCAGTCCAGAGCTTACTTCTGGTCTAGTGCCGGCCCAGCCAGCAGTGAACTGGAGCTCCCATCTACAAGCGTTGGGATCTAGAATCCTCCTCTATGGGTAAAGGAGTATATTTCATTCTTATGTCCACATGGGTACTTCTTGGTTAAAGAAAGCTCTTAGCAAATTATGAATCCTGCTCTGCAAGCCTTGTACTGCCCCTGCTGAAAGGCATTCCAGCTCACCCGAAACCGGAGTGAGAGATGCCAGATTTTGTTACCACACAGAAACATACTTGACGAATTAAGACTAGTTTGAACTTTTTTTTCTTTTTTCTCTTGCCAGTTACATATAAATTATCCACTCTCAGTTTAAACAAAGTCAATACAGAAAAACCCATTTTGCTGCTAACAGGACGTAAAGCAGTAAATCCAGTCCTAATGCAGTCATCACTGGTACAATAAAAGCACACACAAGGCACAACATTTAATCAGCTCAGATGCAGCTTGGAGGAGTACACTGGGCTGAACATTTGAAATGATCTGGGGCAAAACTGAACCTGCTGTTGACGCTTGGCTCCTAGTGGGCTCTCTTCATAGGTAGAAGACTAATTTATTGCTTTTAAAAAATACTTAATTGTAAGATGTGAGCAAAATTATTGCTATGATTCTTTACCTATATTTTTATCAACTGCTTATGGTAGGAGCACATTTTCAACACCCCCCCCCCATTCATGCAGAGATTAAATGAAACTCTGAAGGTATGAAACAATATACTCCACTTTAAATCTTAGGTTTCCTTCCAACTCCACAAAGAAAGCAGATTTTAATAAACTTAGGAATAGCAGACCTTCTTCTACTGTACCATGCTACAAACTCAAATGGATGTTGCAAAAATTTTTAAGTGTTAAAACACTATTCAGAAATTACACTGAAAAGCAGTAATTGGATTGTAAAATACAGCCTTAAAAAATAGGAACAGTTTAAAAAGAAATTCCTTTAAAACAACAAACACCCACCTAGAGAAGCAGAAATAAAGACGTTACCTTCTGTTAAAAGAAGAAACTCCTGGGTTCAGTCTGATCTGGCGGCAGGACCGGCCAGGCTGCAGAACTCGCAGAACTGGGCACAACAGAAAGCAGGAGCACTCAGGAGCCGAGCAGGAGGAGTGAGTGACAGGCACACTCAGAGTGCTTTGAATGGGCATGTAAGGGGCTGGGACTTCTGTGTTTGCTCTGGGATAGGACACTCGAGTTTTTCTCCTATTTAACCCCTTGGGGCAAAGTCTTAATAATGGCAACAGCTGGCATACAGAGGGACTTGATCTGAGAACCGAGGTCAACCAGCCAGGATATGAAGGTGACATGTAATTTCTAGCCTTTTCCTGCTTCTACAAGGAAATTGCAACCAGGGCTGTTTTTGGTTATAATGTCCTTTGATCTTCTGGATTTCGAGTTACTTAGAAGAGGAAGGCTGATGCTGTTTGCTTGCTCAGCCTAGTTTAAGAACTACAGACTCAGTTTCTGACACATTGGCTACTACATCTAAACTAACACAAATAAACAACAATAACTGTTTATTTCCACATTTGTGAGCTTGTGTTCTTTCACAAATGGCTCTAGAGACCCTGCTTTCAAAGTAGAAAGGTCACAGTTTTGTGAGGCAGAGTCTTCTTCTTTTTGTTTTAGTTTTTTAAGAAGGAAGTAATAGCCAAAGTAGTGATAGGTGGTTTCTTTGGTTGGTTGGTTGTTTTTTTGCTTGTTTTTTTTGTTTTGTTTTGTTTTTCTGCTTCAATTTTCCCAAACAAAAAAGTAGCCATTGTCTAAATGGATTTAACATTGCTTTTTATAAACAGATGGGCCTAAGGATGTCAGTGTAAAGTTCTATATAAATCTTTATAAGTCCCTACAAACAAATACCATATATTTATAAATGATAGCCTTTTAGAAAGCAAGTGACAATCTATTGAAACCATAAACTCTACTCTTCATGTCTTTAATAATAGAAATGTGTGAACAGTTTTCTGCTGGGACATTCTGATTAGTTAATTACATGAAGAATAGATATTCAAGTTTCCAAAGCATGAGCAAAGGAGATGTTTCATACATCAAAGAACATGCTCAAGAAAGTAATACATATATACAGCATGGGGAAATATTCTCAAATTATATACTTAAGAGTCTACCATCCAGATACATGTTTAAAAACAAAAACCAGAAGTCATCCATAAAAAGACAATCCACTTTAGAAGAGGCCAAGGTTTTGAAAAGGTATCTATCTCTCAAGACGTTCAAGTAACTAATATGCATTAGTGATTTCAGGGGGTAAAAATAAAGACCACAAAGAAATGGATATTATTTCATATTCTCAAAGAAAGAAGAATTCCAAACATCCTCAAGAGCAGAGAAGCCAGAATGCCCCCATGCTGCTGCTGACAGCCTCAGGAACCCCTAAAATCAGAGCCATCCCTTGATCCAGCAACTCCACTGCCAGGTGCACTTGGTGCCTAGCATCAAATACATTATTCCTGGGTTCATACTCTGTTAGATATAACTTACTTATAGCCCTCCAAATAATCCTGGCGGTACTTTCACAACTACTGAACCATGCCATTGCAACGGTGGGAAATCTGACTTGCTGGTACACATGTCCCGGGGGAGATCAAACAGGTCTGTCTCTGGCAACTCACTGAATGCCACATTTTTCACAGTGTTTGTGCTTTCTGTTTGTGACCTTGCTGTTTTAAGGGCACTGCTGAAGAGTTGCCTGGGACACAGAAATCAGAGAAAAAAAATGTATGTGTGAAATAAACGCATAGTTACACTGCTGTTAGACGTGCGTGTTAACATTAGGGAACTAGCAATACACATCAGGGAGCTATCTCCACAAAGCCAGGTTTCTACTGATTGTCTGGTGAGAATGTTGTTAACATGGGCTCACTTGCAGGACTACAATCATGAATGAGATGATTCACAGCTCACTTGCTTCCAGTGACTTTCTGGGCTTAACATTCACAGATGATAACGGATTCTATGTACCTAAGAGAACTGAAAACAAGTTCTTGCAAAATGTGGACATAAGTACTCACAGCACAAATAAATAAATAAATAAATAAATAAATAAGAGAAACAACAACCTGCATGTCTATCAAACAAGTAATGGATAAACATGTTACCCATGTATCTTTCCAGTACAATACAACCCAGCTATAAAAACAGAGAAGGGCACACAGCAGCCTGAGTCAACCTTGAAAACCTCACTAAGTGAAAGGCAGAAACAAAAGGCCACATATTCCATGACTGTCCTGATAGAAAGCATCCAGAACAGCAAACCACAGAGACAAAAGTGAACTAGTGGTCACCCCGAACTGGGGTTTGGAGCTAGCAGTGGGACTGTCTGCTTATAGGTGTGGAGTTTCCTTCTGAGGAATGAAATGTTTCAGAACTACACAGCTGTACAATGTAGTGAAGATCAACTCAACCAGACACTCAAACAGTGAAATCCTGGGTAAGTTAATTATGTCTCAATAAAAAACTAAGGAAGGTATAAAATTCTTGCCATAAAGCCAGTGGCTCTCAACTTGAGTGTCCATCAGAATTCCTCAGAGGGCTGTGGATACACAGGTTAATGGGAAATGTCACATGGACTCTGATGTCGAAGGTCTTAGGCAGACATCAGGGTTGGAGGTAGGCTAGAAAACTTGGTTATCTAGAAGTTTCGGCTGGTCATCAGACCCATATTTTAAGAAGACAATACCTAGGACCCTTAAGATAACTTTTCACCTCTACAACTCCTAAATTTACGTAAAAGGCAGTCAACCTGGGGGGTGGAGTAGGGGCAAAGTCAAGGAGAGGAAGGAAGGAAGCATTTAGTTGAGTAAAAATATTAGCCCCTGTCTTGGTTAGGGCTTCTTTTGCTGTGAAGAATGACCATGGCAACTCTTACAAAGGAAAACATTTAACTGGGCTGGCTTATAGTTGTAGAGGTTCAGCCCATTATTACGGCTGGGAGCATGGCAGCATGCGGGCAAACACGGTGCTGGAGAAGGAGCTGAGAGTTCTACATCTTATCTGCAGGCAGCAGGAGACTGTGTGCTGCACTGGGCGTAGCTTGAGCATATAGGACCTCAAAGCCCGCCCCCTCCGTGACACACTTCCTCCAACAAGGCTACGTCTCTTAATAGTGCCACTCCCTATGGGCCAAGCCTTCAAACACACGAGTTTATGTGAGCCATACTTATTTAAACCACCACAGTCCTGAACATCAAAGTCTGATATACTCCAAATACTGTGACAGCTAAAAATCCTCAAGAAAACTATATTAACTAATTTAAAAGAAGGTATTTTAACACTCTTTGCTCACCTGCACAATACTTTGGTTTAGCTTTTTAAAATGACTAATCCCATTTCTTTGTGCTTCTCCTTGCAAGAAATGGAAATACTTTAGAGCTGATTCCATACATGGCTTCAAGAAACTCCCTAAAGTATTAGAGTATCCACCTCTCAAGCTCCCAAACCTGTATATCTTCGTTTGCATTTGCAGCAGCTGCTGGCTTCTGTCTGACCTCTTTTCAAATGCAGGGTGTGTGTACAACAGGCAAAAGAAAGTATTATTAGAATTCTCTCTGTCTCTCTGTCTCTCTGTCTCTCTGTCTCTCTGTCTCTCTCTCTCTCTCTCTCTCTCTCTCTCTCTCTCACACACACACACACACACACACACACATAGTACTATTTTATAAAAACCAAACAAATATGATTAATTTCAACCCCTTCAGCAGGTTTCTACATATTATCCAGAACAAAAACAGGAAATGCTAAGAGCCTTATGAAGTTCTAATGCTCTCTGAAAGGGTTTTACTTTTTATTGTATAATTTGGGTATCTTTCTTCTTTGTGAAGTCCAGAGGAGGACAGAAGAGGGTTTAAGGGGCAGGGTGGCAGAAGGAACACACTTGGTACTGTTTAAAGTGAAATAAAGCTGCTCATTGACAAACTCCTTCCCAGCTGAAGCCAGACCAGAGTGCAGGCTTTGTACTACGATACTTAGCACCAGTGCTTTCCTTATTGCTGAATGTCATGGTGGCAATGCACGAATAAGCTCAGAGACAACAGAGCAATGTTCCAGCAAGGTGTCTTTTCAGAATGGTCACATCAGTTGCTTGGTAATTTGCAAATATAAATTCAGAAAAGAAACCCCAGTAAAGCTACAGACAGTACTCCATGCTGTGTTTTAGTGTTTCTGGCATACAAATCATTAGATACCTACTAAAGATGGAGATCAGAAGCCATGGTTACTCAAGTTACCCCACAGTTCAGGAGTCAGGCAGGCAGGCAGTAAAGACCTAGAAACCCAGGCTCAGATCTCTGAGCTCACAACCCAGATGATACATTCTCTATCTACAAAATTTAAATGTTAGGAAAGATGATCTCACAGGTTCTGAATTCAGTTTTGACAAATCTGGAGGCCACTACAAAAAGATAAAATAAACCCAGTCTTACCATTTAAGGTTATATCCCAAATTATGTTGGTGGGTTGGGAACAAAGGCAGAGTAAAGGTAAGCTAGCAATATAGTCAGGGGCCCTGTGCACTTGGAAACTGTGCATCAATCCTCTGTGCTCCTCTTATCTGACAACTGTCATCTGTTAATCTCCTTATCCCATTTCCTGTTGGAAATCCTATCTCCAGATCTGTAATTCTCACAGATGAAAACTGTGGCTTTATCTCCTGCAGCCTGACAGCCGGGGAATGTGCTCTTCCCCCTTCTCCTCTCAGGGCCCCCAGCTCCAATCCACCATGCCCCTGGCCATCCTCACTTGCTTAGCAAAGATTTACTCAAGGGGCACACTACAAACACCTCCCCTAACCTTAATGAAAATAGCTTCCAGAAAGGGAGGCCACCTAAAGCTCACCATCATGTCTAGGTGTCTCTCTGCAGTGCTGTTCCCTCCCATCTGCCAGATTACCCACTGAAATCCACAGGGATATTGTAAGCCCTCCATGCTGCCTCCTGGAACCGGCTGTCTATTTTCTTTTCTTTTGTCTTTTTCTTTTTTTTTTTTTTTTTTTTTGGTTTTTCAAGACAGGGTTTCTCTGTGTAGCTTTGGAGCCTATCCTGGCACTTGCTCTGGAGACCAGACAGGCCTCAAACTCACGAGATCTGCCTGCCTCTGCCTCCCGAGTGCTGGGATTAAAGGCGTGCACCACCAACACTCAGCCCAGCTGTCTATTTTCAAATAAGAAAAGGAAACATGGATTCTGAGTTTCTTCCACCCTTTTATGCCTCTTCCTCAAATGTCTTCTAGAACTTGTCCCTATCACTTGCAGTGTCTGACCCTCTTTCCTAACAAAACTATGTTATTTTGGGTAACCTCAAAGGTTGCCACGTGCCACATGGACTATTTCATTTAAAATTAATTTAGGCCGGGCAGTGGTGGTATGCTCCTTTAATCCCAGCACTCGGGAGGCAGAGGTAGGCGGATTTCTGTGAGTTTGAGGCCAGCCTGGACTGGTCTACAAAAGCTAGTTCCAGGACAGCCTCCAAAGCCACAGAGAAACCCTGTCTCAAAAAAAACCCAATAATAATAATAATTATTATTATTATAATAATTAATTTAGACATAAAGAAATGAGAACTTGAATGCTCAAGTGCCTCAGCACCACTTGGGTGCTCAGCATCCACCCCGACTCAGCTGCTGAACTGGAGAGTGCAGACACAACTCCCACCAAGCACACTCAAGACTGCAGCCTCGCTCTAGCTCCAGGGCACATGGCTTTGCCTCTTTCTTCCCCCTCAAGTGCATCTTCGTTCTTTCTTCTTCTCAGCTCCTTCACTCACAAGAACCGTGGAGCTTTCTCCCACCTAAGAACTCCCTTCTCTGGCCTCCTGGTCCTAGGGCTCCTTAGCTGACCTGTTCCTGTCCTTGAGCTGCTTAACCCAACCCAGGCCTCCTCCCTCTTCCCTCCTCTCCCCACACTGACGCAACTGCTGCTTCCCAGTGAGACTCACTAGTCCTTTTTCAATATTCAGTTCTGCTGCACGTCTCCACCTGCCAACCCTTCGGGCATCCTCTTTTCTTCTAACTCAGTTTCCAATCTTCTCTGCCTTGTCAACCTCAACTGGGGGCGTGTCCTTGCCTGACCCTCTGGAGTGTCTTACTCTAAACCTTGAGCAGTGCCTAGCTTGTCTTCTGCTCCTTCTGTCGATTTCTGTCTCTATCATCACACCCAATTTCTGCTGCTTTATTTTGCAGCTTCTGTTGTGCAAGACATTTCATTTACATGTCTTGCTGGCTGTTCAAAGTCAATAATCTAAAACAAAAATTGTCAGCATCAAAGACTTTTTGAGTTTTTCTATTCTTTTTATACAAATTTTACTTTAAGAGTATAGGTGTATGCGCCATGTGGTCTGTCCACAGAGGCCAGACAAGAAGGTTATATCCCCTGAAGCTGAGATTACAGTTATGAGCCGCCACGGAAATGCTGGGATTTGAACCCTAGTCCTCTGCGCTGAACCATCTCTCCAGCCCAGAGTTTTCAGATCTACTCTCTCAGTCATTTAAACCCCAAGATTCCACTTTGATAGCTATTTATGGACTGCTAGCTCTATGCTGCACCCTGAGGTATAGTGGGAGTCAATCTGACCTTTGAGCAGCTACGACGTTTTTGATTTCCACACTAGCCACTGTCACCCATTCCGTCAATCCCACCCTGCAGCAACCTCAGCTGAATCTTCCCTAATAGATGTGATTAATGTATAGTTTATACTTTTTCCAACCTATGCGACACAGGCTTTCTATGTCCACCAGCTGAAGAGACAGATCTCATCAAGTTGCCCTCACACAGAAAATAAATGCTAATGGCTCCCCTACCCAGACGCATAGAAGTTCAGTCATTTTAGCTGGAATACAAGATCCAATATTGAGGTCCTTTCTCACTCCTAGTCAGATGACCTCCAAAACACATTTTGCTTTCCTCCTTGTGCTGAAGGTGTGGCTTGGTGATAGTGAGTGTGTTTGCCTGGCATGCCGGAAGCCCCAGATTCAATCCCCAGCATGAGGGATGCTGAGTTGGGTCACAGAGTGGAACTTGCTTTTCACTGAGCAAGTCTGTACACATTCTCTCTGTACTTATACTATGCCTTCTACGGGCAATGCCATTTAATTACAGTTCCAATTTCTTCCCACAACCCCTTCTCTAAAAAGCACATGCCCAACCATGTCTTCCATAAAGCCTTCTCTGATTGCCTGAAACAGAAATCCTGACATCCTACTATCAGTCACATGACCCTAAGAGCTCTATTACACCACTTATCATATGGCAATTTTAAACATTTTTTAATTGGGGCCATTTATATCTCTCTTCTGCCTTCTTACTCTACATTTAAAGACAAAGGGTCTATTACCACTAGGCCTCTGTATAGTATAAAGCACATTATACTATGTGCCAGGTTAAATATTTACACTTAACAAGTGTTGACTAAACAAGTCACATGTCACAATGTGTTACTATTACATATATTGCATTTTTACTGTAGTGACAAAGCGTCATGGAAATGGACAAGAGAGGAAACTTGGGTTTTATCTTATATATTCTGTTTGATTTGATTATGATTAGAAAATCATATGCATCTTATCAACAATACAAGAAATATTTTGATCATCAAGAATGAAGTTCACTTAATATTAACCAGTAAGCTATCAAACATTTAAAGAGATCAAAAACTGGAATATGTACTTTAGCAGAGAAGGCACAGGCATCTGTGGGTCTCGGGGAAGAAAAAGTCTTAGATTGGGAGACTCCACTGCAATTCTAGTCTCCTTTAACTTAGCCAAAGGAAATTATTAAAAACCCCAAGCATGCCTTTAATCCCAGCACTCGGGAGGCAGAGGCAGAGGCAGGCAGAGACCAGCCTGGCCTACAAGAGCTAGCTCCAGGACAGCCTCCAAAGCCACAGAGAAACCCTATCTCAAAAAGCAAAAAAACCAAACCAAACCAAAACAAAACAAAAAACAAACAAACAAACAAAAAAACCTAAGCACTTGAGAGATGGTAGGAGGATCAGAAGTACAAGGTCGTCTTCCACTGTACATACAATTCAATGCCAGCTTTTCTTAAAACACCAAAGGAAAAAACCAGCAATACCTGCCTTTTTAAATGTGAAAGTGAATGCAAGACCAGTTTACTGCAGGCTCCACATTTGTCTGCAAGGAGAGCTTTCCTGTCATGAAAAACTCAGTGTTAAATTTCAGAGGAGAGAAGCCTCAGATTTGAAAGTTTTGTATTAAAAAAAAAAAATAGGCCAAAGCATTTCAGGCTTTACGAAATAACAAGAGTGCAAGCAGATGACCTAAGAATACAATCTTGAGATGTGTAAGGATTTAAAAACAAAGCATGATATTAACAGCTTTGGGAAGCTTCCAAAATATTTCTGGTTTGCATATAGGATTTCAAAATGTGATACTTTACTTTTACAATAGAAGCTCCTGACAGGAAATCTGCTAAAATGCAGAACAATGTATCTTAGCTTCAATCTAATTAGAGCATTCTCTTTAGGGTTGCAGTTGTATTTTGTTACCACGTTCTACCGAGTGTAAATGAAAGCAGGGGGCTCAGTATGGGATTATATCTGGCAAACTGAAATCTTCCCTAAGTCAGAATTTAGGTATTTATGGGGAAAGTTACACTTGCCTTCTTTACAGCATGAAATAAAAAAATATGCAATTTAATTTTCTAAGCATTAGACATTATAAGAAACTGTTATCTGACTAGAAACATGTGTCTCCATTGCTAAAGACTAGCACAGACACATCACATGGATCCATCACATTCTCTGGTGTGGGAAGGAAAGAACCTGAAACCAGCCAGACTCTGAGACTGAAGACACTGGAGTCAGGTATTTCATGAATGCGGAGGAAGCTACTTTAGATGTTGAAAAGCCATGCATTAACATTTCAGAAGTTCAAACAGTTCAAAATTGTGAAAGCCATACTCAGTCTTGCTTCAGAAATTTGTTTATATGAGATAAAATTCTGTGAGATGGCTATAAAAAGATAAGAAATAAGGAAATAATAAATGAGAAAGGAGTAAGGATATTATATCAGAATTAAAGACTATGAAATATAAAGACACACAAAATACCCCAGTAAGGCAGTGTTGTTAGACTTCCAGTGGGGGCCTGGCTGAAAGCAAATGCTTATATAGACAGGATATATTAGGAAGTAGCCTTGAGTCCTGGACAATAAAAAGGCCCTAGTATCTTTAAGGGTGCCATCTTCAGTCAGTTCAGCAGAGCCACCTGAAGAACACCAAGATAGAGATGGATCTGGTGATGGCCTAGTCTCTCAGTTACCAATGAGAATGACATAGTAGGGTCACTTGAGTCCAGGAATTCAAGACGAGTTTATATAAAAAAGTGAGACCCTGATGGGGGAGGTCCTTCTGTGTATGACCATGTGAAAATACTTAGATTAATAGATATGGGTTAATATTTAAGACAGAGCTAGCCAATAAGGAGCCCTTGCCATCGGCTAACAGTTTATTTGGGGCAAAGAGGCTATGGGACCAGGCGGGACAGAACCTCCGTCTTCACTGGAGTCACTCATGCATCCGCACATCTCCCTCCCTCAGTGAAGGGACATTATGCACTCCCTCACCCATCCCTGCGGACATTAGGCAATGTGATGCTCGCTCCCTGCTTTGCCAAGAGTGATGTCTTGGAATTCACATCCACATCCTACTAGCTTTTCAAGTAGTCAAACCAGCACCAAGATTCAAGCTCAGAACCTTTATATGGAGAAGTACAATTGCCACAAACTTCTAAAATAATCCTTATTCTTATATAAAATTAAAGCATGCCTTCTACTTTAATCAAAGAATTTTAACTTTGGAGGTCAGCAGGATGCTCTTAGTGATTGTCTCTTGAGACTGTTAAAAACTGAATGCGTCAGTGGCACACACCTTTAATTCCAGCACTCAGGAGAAAGAGGCAGGTGGATCTCTGTGAGTTTGAGGCCAGCCTGGTCTATAGTAAGAACCAGGACAGCCAAGACCACAAAACAAAACAAAAAAAAAATCCCTGAGTTTTACAGGGCTTCTCATTACATTTCTAGATTTGAAGCGACTGTGCTTTTTCCTTTTTGTGTTATACATTTTTGTTATATTTATTTATTTATTTATTATGTGTATGGCATGCACATTGGAGGGGTCAGAGGACAACTTGCAGAAATCTGTTCCCTCCTTCACCACGTGGGACTTGGAGACTGAGTTCAGGTCATAAGGCTTGGTCATAAGTACCATCACCCACTGAGCCATCTAGTCAGCCTGCCCACACCCTTTTGAGAGAGCAAGTGACGTAGAGGAAGGAACGAGCAGACTGAGAGAGGAGGGAAGGTCCCAGTGTCCTTGTCATCCCGATTCTGAGAGCACAGAACTCTGAGCTGTCCTAGAGAAAGCAAAGGGGCCACTAATAATAGCCTACACAGCTCGTAGGAAGGCTTTTTTCTGATCTTAACTTCAAAGCATAAAATTAACGCCCTGTGGTACATGTTTTGAAGGTAATTACATCTGCATACAGTAATATATGTTTATTTCTGGATTCTGGAAGTTGAAAAGTTCAATTGAGCATTGGCACAAGTCTGACTGAAAGTTTTTAATTTTCAAAAGTTTCTTCTGAAAATATGTATCTTGGTCCTACTAATAAAGACAACTATTAAGTAGGGGAAGAAGATATTTTAACAACATGAGTGGTTTAGTGATTGCCGCTGGCTTACCTGCTAAGAAAGCTTAAATAAGCTTGGGGAAGAGTCACAAGGGCTGTGTACACAGACCTTACCCACTCTATTTGTTTAGTATGTACTTGAAAAACTAAAGCACTCTCACTCTCAAGTACAAATTCGGGAATAAAACAAATTATCACCACTTGGATCTGTGCTGCATCAAACAAAACGTGAGGAGCGTTTCAATCTCAAATTTTAGAAAAGTTCTCCCAAGGATCCTTCCCTTCCCTCTTCCATGCTGGGATCAGCAGAGGGTTTTGTGGGCGTTGGACAAATTCTCTACAGTTGACTATATCCTCAGCTAACTCTTATGTCCTTTAATTACCTTTACTGAACGCTTACCACTAACAACGTGACCTCTTTGAGAGAAAAGGGAAAGTGGAAAAACAATCCAAACGCCACGAATCAACGTCTTTCAAGTTCACTGAAAAGCCACATCTAGAATGTGATCTAACAGCACATCTCCACCGGCTGTTGACATACTTAAGCGCATACTTGATATGATCTGGCTATCAATGAAAACAGAGCTAACTCATTAATAGCTTCATTTCACTTCTAACCATTTGTAGGAAAGCATTTAAAGAGTACAGTTAACTACCCAGTACTAGAACATACTGTGAGATGGCTCCTCATGGGGGAGAAAACTAATGTACTTGGTTCCGGTCACTGCTTTTCTACATTCCAAGACTTTGAAGCACAATCAAAGCTATCTGTGGTGCAGGTTCTCTCTGTTTCATCCTTCCTGCTGTAAAAGGCAGGCAGGGAGGCAGGCAGGCAGGCAGGGAGGCAGACAGACAGGCAGCAGGCAGCAGGCAGACAGACAGGTAGGGAAGCAGACAGGCAGACAGACAGGTAGGGAGGCAGACAGACAGGCAGGGAGGCAGACAGACAGGCAGCAGGCAGCAGGCAGACAGACAGGTAGGGAGGCAGACAGTCATGCACACTACCTCCAAACCCCAGACCTCACCACTGCATAGGACCATGCTTCTCACATGCCAACACCCAGACCAGAGTTCACATCCCTGTCACTGCTGATTTTCTATGGGGATGTTTGGGGACGGGAACCTCAAATAACAAAATAAGTTCAACAAAAGTTTAGTGAAGTGTACGAATATACTGTAATCTTTTTTTTTTCTTCTGCTGTCTAATATAGCCAAAGAATAAATCACAGTTAGAAGGACACTTTGATTTCATAGCAAGCTATTTGTTTTCCTGCTACTTGAAGGCTCTCTTAGTTCTCATTAATTTTTAATTGACATACTTATACATATTTATGAAGTATTACGTGATACATGCATTAATTTATAAGGATCAAATCAGGGTAACTGGCATTTCCTGTCTCCTTAAACTGCAAAAATTTTATGCTTTATTACAGCATTATTAATTACACAAAATAATGAATTTCAGGATTAGGGAAAGAGTTCAGTCAGTGAGCACCATAGCACACACACACCCTCACCCCACTCTGGGGAAGCAGAGACAGGAGGATCCCTGGGGCTTGCTGGCCAGCTAGCCTACCTGGTGAGCTCTGGGCTCTCCTTAAGCTACATAGCTTAGTAATCTTTACAGCAGATACCAACTGTACAAAACAGCATATTTTGTGATTTGGGAGAGGGCTCAGTGGGTAACATTTCCATGCTACATGCTGTAAAAACACAAAATTAAACTCACATGACTGCAAACACTTCGTGATTCTGCACCCAACTTGGAAATTAAATTGTTTAAACAAGAAAAATAAGGAGCCCCCCACCCAAAAACAACCCTGATGTGACTTTGCCCAGTGTAGAAACAGACACACAGTGAATCTACTTCTCTTTAGGGCCCTTTTCAAATGCAGCATCCATTGCAGAGTATTCCAGGGTTAAGGGTCTAACAAAGATGCCACCAATTATTTATGCTGTGCAGATCTGCTCTATCAGATGCTGGCGAGTCTAGAAAGCAACTGCTGGTAACTACAAGTTGCTGCTTAATATTCTCTCCAGGAACAAAGAAAAGAGAGCATGTGTGGGCAGGATGTGACCCTTGTGTCCTGGTGTCTGTGGAGTTGAGCAGAGTTCAAGACACACACAAGTGTCCAACAAACAGTGAAAGCACCTGCAGTCCGTTAACTCTTTCAGGTAAGCATTTTTGAAGAGATGTGATGGTGACACACAGGCAGTGGCAACATTTTATTCACTTTTTCGAATCAGATACTTTTCTAAACCCCTAAAGTCCTGTGAATAAATTCTCAGTCTGTATTGTTACTAATGCTTAGTTTTAAAGTATTTATTTATATTCTAGTAGTGGTATGAATCATACAATCTATCCAAAACATGGATTACATGAAATTTATTAATGATAAAGGAAGCTTTCACACAGGCCAAATTAATTCAATTCTGTAACTTTAGTAAAGTGCACCAAAAGTGCCCATGTAACTGCAATAAAGTTTAATGGATGTACAGTTTGGTACAAACACAGCTGGTAATAGATGCAATGAAAGCATAAACCACAAATATGAAGCAGTCTTAACCAAGAGCCCAAATTCTCTCAGAAACTGGCCAACATATACTTATGACTGAACTTATGCATTCAGACAGAGGACAGCTAGTGAGCTGAGGAGTATGATGTAGTCAAACTCTGAAGTTATCCTTTAATTAGTGATTTCCAAGGCAGAGCTGACAGCTGTGTGGAAGTGAGACTCATTCCATGACTCTGTGAATGTCCTCTGTGTAGCTGACATCACTACACAGCTGTGTAAACAGATTTCTGCCACACACTCCTCTACCACAGGTGCAGCTTTCCCTTCCAAGCGCCACCATGATTTAGAACTCAAACTTAAGGAAAGAAAAGGCTTTTAAGTTATTTAGCTATTTGTAAAATAAAATGTTAATCTGACAAAACACTTATCATCTCATGATCCATCCTACTTTTATTTTTATGTTCCAACTTGTTTTAAAATGGAGTATGATAACTATTTTAGATACAGAGTAATAAAATCTCCATCAAGAAAACCAACAGCATTAGTCTAAAATTATTTTATTTGCATTTACCAGCAAGCACACTTAACAGCATGAAAATCTTGCTTTTCTAGTGACAACACACATTTGAAATAAGTCAAATACTCCAATACTATAATTAAATGAAGAGAAATCACCTCATTGGTTAAGACAGGGTCCCTGAGAAACCTCAAGATAAAGACACTTTCTAGGCTTTCTAGGTTTTTAAAGGTTTCTATTAAGTATCACATTAAAAGGAGCTATCTCAGAAATGAGCTTTGAGCTATTTTTAACCACTGTGAACACTAATGCATTCAAAGAGACTGGAAAAGTCCATAGTTAATACATAAGTAGCATCCTTGGTGTACTGCAGAACAAGTGGCTTGGTAATGACTCCCCAGGCTGGATGGTCACTTAAAAGCAGAGGCTTGGGAATCTTGTGCAAACTAGTTTTCTATCTACCAAGTCATTCAGACATCAAACTTGGGCTTTACTTTTTAACACTGAAAACACAAGGAGGGTTGAAAACCTCACACTGACAAATACTCAGATACCTTTCCTTCCTTGGTGGTCTTCTAGACTTCCTACCCCTTACACAGCACACTTTCCCTAAAGGGGCTTGAACTCTAGGGGCCCAGCTCTGAGGATGTTTGGTGGACCTGAGTGCTGCTGTCCTCGTTCACACTGGTGCCAGCAGGGAGAATTAAAGTGCATCTAGGTACAACTCCTGGTCTCCTGCTGGGGCAGTGCCCACACATTAAGCACACAGGAGCAATCGCGTCCCTAGCCTGGTGGCAGATATACCAAAGATGTACACTATTGATCTTTGGTACTTTGGAAGCCACTGTCAAGCATGTGGCACCTGTCAATTTTTCATAGTATAGCCTAAGGGCATATGATATCTGACATTTCTAACCAGTGACTACCAACGGGACTCCAGAAGCTTCTGAACAGCAGCTTGCAGCTTCATTTTTCGCTCACTGGAAAGGGGAGGAGCATACATAAGCATTTGTCACAGAAAACATACAACCCAAATTCACCAGTGGTTTAGAAGATTTACTTACATAATATGCTTACATTTTTACTATTCAATGCCTATTTTACTATTAAATACCTATTTTGGGACATACCGAAATACCCGTTTCCTTGTTAATACGACTCTTGTAACTCGCATCCTGCATCTGGTTCAGTTGCCTTCTAGCGGGACTGTAGGGTTTGCGGCTTTGGGGAAATGACTGAGTAGAGCTCCTTCTCAGTGTCCTACTCACCTTAGTACACCATCTCACTGTCTGCGGCCATCTATTGGAATCAGCTGCTGTCAGCCTTAACCTTCAGTCTCTTGAAAACACAGTCTTTTGCTTGTTTCTGTATATTAGAGGCAGTCTTGCAACGTTGCCCAGGCTCATCTCAAAGCCACCATCCTCCATGGCTCTGCCTCCTATGTGTAGGGAACATCGACATGTGCCCACACCCAGATGAAGCCCTGTCTTTTGTGAGGACTTACTCTTTTCTCTTCAGCTAATGATTTCACACCTCTCCCTGGTTCCTGAACCCTCCATACCCCCTCCCTCCCCCCAGCTGACTAGTGAACTACTTCCTTACAACCACACTGCTAACACACTAGCACTCACAAGTGATCACCCATCACCACCAGCTCCCGGGTAGCTTTCTGTCACCTTACCTGTCCTCATTTCTCTCATCTCTGTCTCTGTATGTCTATGTCTTTAGAGCATACCCACGCATGAATTCGAGCATGTAGGTGTGTGCACGTGTGTAAAGGTATTTGTGCTCACATGAATGTGTTGATGTCTGGTGTGTTCTCTCAATTGCTCCACACTCTACTAAGGCAGGATCTCTCACCATACCTGATCTCAGAGCCAATTTGCCCAAAGGACCCTTAGTCTATGGCTCTTTGGTGCTGGGATTATGGATGGCTCCATGTCTACCTGGCTCTTCTCTGGTTGCTGGGGATCTGAACCCGGGTGCACACACTTTCAGAGCAATGCCTTACCAGTACTTTATCTCCTGACACCTCCCTGCCCCACCCCATTCTCAGCTCTAAGGCTAGCTCTTCTGTGTGTGCTAGATCTCTCTCCTCTCCCTACTTAGTTCACATCATCAATGAATTCTCATGTCTCCTCTGTACCCCCAAGGTCTCCCTCTCTACTGGATTACACATTAGCTTACAAATGTCTCTTTGTTTTCCTCTTTTTAAAATAACAAAACATGGGGCTGGAGAGATGGCTCAGAGGTTAAGAGCACTGACTGCTCTTCCAGAGGTCCTGAGTTCAATTCCCAGCAACCACATGGTGGCTCACAGCCATCCCTTATGAGATCTGGTGCCCTCTTCTGGTGTGCAGATATACATGGAAGCAGATGTTATATACATAATAAATAAAATCTTTAAAAAAATAAAATAAAATAACAAAACAAGCAAGATCCCACCCCTGACCCTGCAGAGCTCAAATTTCTCAACAAAGCCAAAGCTTCATCTTCCACTCAGCATCCTGCTCATGAGACATTAGCTGAGTGCAGTTTCTGAAAAAGACCTTTGCAATGTATTTTCTGAAAATATTTTATTTTCTCCAGAAACAGATTAAACATACCAAAGTTAAAACAGCCCAAGAAACAATTTCTTGTACCTTATCAAATCACATTGGAATAAAACCATCTCTTCAGAATGTGACCTTATTTGGCAACAAAAGTTGTGACCGCCCTTCATTTAGGTGGTTGCACAGGAGAGCAGAATGGCCCCTAATCCAACATGAGGATGTCCTTATAGAAGTGGGAACCTGACAGACGAAGACCATGGAAGAACACAATGTGAACAGATGACATGGATCAGGGTGACGTGTTCCTCCACCAGGTAACTGTAAAACCTGCAACAAACTGCCAGCAGACAGAGCAGAACCAACTGCCCCTCAGCCTTCAGAAGGAACCAGCTGCGCTGGCATTGTGACCTTAGATTTTCAGCCTGCACAATGACAATCCATAAACCTCTGTGCTTCAAGCTTCTCATTTTGCTCCACCTGCCACAGGAGTCGGCAAAGGCACAGACACAGCTCCACTCAGCACAAACACCACTGCTGCCTGCACTCTTTCCCTGTCCCTCCTACACCCTCATTTCACAGCACCCTTTACTTTTCCTTTATGGCAGCTATATTTACCTGTGATTATACTCATTTTGATCTCCTCTAGCAACCATAAAGTAGGCCAGGCCAGGGTCTTAACAGCTCTCCCTGTGTTGGTGTTTTTGAAGTTCTAATTCCTATCTGTGATGTTATTTTTGGTTATCAACTTGACTACATCTGGAATTAATGAAACCCAAGCAGCTGGGCACACCTGTGAGGGGTATTTTCCTCAATTAAGTCATTTGAAGTGGGAAGAGCCACTTCTCATCCAGATCTTTTGAGGTGGGGTGATCCACCTTTAGTCTGGGCCACACCTCCTGCTGGCAGCCTGTATGAAGGGCATGGAAGAGGAAGAGTTTGCTCTTGCCTGCTGGTCCTCACTCTCTTGGGCAAGTCTATTTCTTCCCTGGAGCCTACTTCTTTGGGATTCAGGCATGTACTGAAGACTAGTTAAAATATCCAGCCTTGTGGACTGAACAAATACTGGATTCTTGGACCTTCCATTGGTAGACTACCATTTTTGGACTAGCTGGACCTCAGCCTGTAAGCCATTCTAATAAATCTAAATAAGTAACTATGGAGACAGAGAAAGAAGAGAGAGATAGATTAATCCTTTAGGTTCTGTTCCTCTAGAGAACTCTGACTAATGCAGTATCTGAAATTACTTTAGTTTTTAAGTACTTATTTAGTGCTTCCTTGTGTCTCCACAGAGCATAATCCCAGGTTTAACAATGCCAGATACATAACTGATGTGCACGCATTATCCCTTAAACACCTGCTTTCCTCACTGTGACATATAGAATGCAAAGCATAGAGAAAGCCAGCTATATAAAAGCAATCAATAACTGTACATGATGAATAAATGAGTGAATGAGCCTACTTAACAATTATAACAATTATAATAAGAGTCACTTATTATGAAGTGACTCTCACCTGTAACATCAGGGATTGGGAGGCTGAGGCAAGAGGATCCTGAATAAGAAGCCAGCCTGAGCTATTCGTACATAGTGAGAATATGTGTCAAACAAAGAAACAACAAATCACTTAGGATACCTGCAAGGCTGGAGACCACAGAGTTACAAATGCTAATGTAAGTCTTCTTGGTAACACCAATTTACTTTATAGCTCATATGTACTACTTAGAAACAAGCCAACAACAGTTGAAGGGCACAGTTCTCATCTATGATTGACCTCAAAATGACCTACATTCATGAAAGAACAATACAAAATTACTTTCTTAAATGAGGTCAGCAAAATGGGAAAGAAAATGAGAAAGGATGAAAAGTTTTTCAAGAAAACAAAATAAAAAGTTGCCTTCATTTTTCTGCTTACAAAATGCTAGCAACGTTAATTCTTAAGTAATTGTTTCCCACAGCTGGATGTCTCTGACACACCGTGCTGCTTTTCCTTTGTCTGTGTATTACAGCCTGTGCCTCAGAGGATACAGTCTGCTAAGCTGTAGTGATGTGTGGCTAGTAGTCATGGGACACAGTCACAAAGTGACACAATGAGCCAATGAGAAGCTTCCGTTCCTGGGAGAATCCTCCTCACATACATCAAAGACATCACCCCAAAGACTGCTGTTTGCACCCTGCTTTTAGTTATAGCCTCTTGAAAAGCCTCTTTCTAAACAGTCTGCAGAACTGGAGGAAAGTTTGGAAAACAGCTTAGCTTCACCACCCATCAGTTCAACAGAGAGCCCATCCATGAACCCTGGATGCCAAACAGCTGGCATTTAGAGGCTTGAACACTAATTTATTTAATTCTAGCTTGCTAAGATCAAGAGCCTTTTTCATTCTTAAAATGTCTTGACCACAAAAGGTTCCCAACATCCTTTCCTAAAATTCCTATAGTAAGAAGTGGAAAGACTTGCCACTTGAATGATAAATGGAACTAGAATTTAAAAACAAACAAAAAAGTATTTCAGTATTTCATAATGTTTTTATTTTTTTAAGTGTTTATTTTCAAGATTAAAATCCATATACAAATACTTATAATTAATTTATTAAAACCCTTTGAAGCAGAAAAACACATACACACAAAAACTGACATGACTACTAAAGAGACTGTCACTGAGTCATTGCTCCAGCTCCTATCATCATTTTTATACTACCCAATCTTGAGCATTCTTTTGCTCAAGAACAAATTTACTTAAAGTATATACTTTTACTTTTTAAACCCAATACAAATAATAAAGAAATTTTACTTTAAGAGTTCCTTTCCTTCTCCTTAAGATTAGTTTGTTCAACATATGGAATAACATATAAATAGAGTTGAATATAAGCACCACACACACACACTCACACACACACACACACTCACATACACACCACACACACACTCACACTCACACACACACACAGACACACACACTCACTCACACACACACAGACACACACACTCACTCACACACACACACACACTCACACACACACACACAGACACACACACTCACACACACACACACAGACACACACACTCACACACACACACACAGACACACACACTCACACACACACACACACACACACACACGATCTGCTCTCCCTCATTCACATCCATGTAGCAAGTGCACAACCCACTGTTAACACATGGTGTTCATTATGATTGTATAATTGCACAGCATATCTAAAATTAAAATTTACTAGCCTCTCTCCATCATGCACCCACCACTTAAAAGTAAATTGGGGAAAACTCATCTAGGGCCATGTTATAATATTGCAAGAAATCTTATAAAGTTTAATAAATGTTCTTCTAGAAAGCATAAACCTGGTTTGAAATGCCAGCTTGGTTCTAAATAAGCTCTATATAACTTATAGGCAGGTTCATTTTGCAGTTCTACATAAAACTGTGACCTGCACAAAGCTGAACCGTCAATGTTTCAGGGCCTTGCAGGGAACCTGAATTCAGGTTTGATGGGAGGGAATCCCAGGACACTCACTCAGCGGGGTCACGTCTCTAAAGAGTTGTGACCCAAAGTCTGTTCCAACTGCCAAATTAGGAAAATGATTGCCATTCTCAATGGCATCCACATTTTAAGCACAAAAATATTAGAAACAGTAACAATGCAGCTTTTGGCTTACTTAATTCAGGAAACCATTAAGCCAAGCTGTGTATTTATTAAAACCAGAAAGAACCAACAAGTTGTCTTTTTTTTAAATAAAATCAACTGAACAATGTAGACATTCTGGTTATGACTGGAAGTTGGAGCAGGCAGGAAAAGAGGGGCATGAACTTCAGGTCTCAAACAACTATTTCAGAAATGTGCCTGTCTTAACAAGCAGCATTTTAGGGTAACACATACCAGCTTTCAGTTCCCAACTCCCCATTAATCTGACACCAGACAAGAAAGGCTAACTTGGTATTCCTGAAACTGAGCCTTCAGCTTCTGAGAGCATTTTCCCCTCTCTAGCTGGCTATAAAAAATGTCTCAAGACATATTTCAAGTGTAACGTAAAGTTTGTGCCATGTATCAGCAAACTGACCATCCCCCGAAACATCTGCAGGCAAACATGCCAGAGTGGAGAGTTCTGAGACCATCACACTGAACTGTAAATTCCATAAGGAATCCTTTGAAACAAGGAACTCTTTCCCCCTAAAGACCTCCCTTGAAGCTGTTTAGGTCAACATGGTGTGTCAAGTCACCTGCAGCAACTTCACACTCATAAAGGAATTTCCTTTCAAGGCTTTGTAGGTCAGAGACCTGGCCCTCTGTAAGGAAAGGCTCTTCAAAGGAAAGACAAGATTATGGCCTCACAGCAGTTCTGACACAAAGCACACTAGGGTTTCCTACCTTTGAATTGACAGGGTTAGTCTATTCCAGCTAGCTTCAGAGGGCTGGTTCCTGCTAGGCACATCCGAACTCACCTGCCCTCTACACTGTGCTAATCCCCTTTTAAAAAGCAAGGCAGGTATTATTTACCAGGAAGATCTGAGGTCCTCTCCTCAGTCAGTGGCACTCTACCTGACAGCGTACTTTGAGACTGTTAGGGTTGGATATGAAATGTCTTCCCCTGTGTTGAAGGCTTGATCCCAGCTGATGGCACTCACTACTGAGGGTGACTGGTTAGTTCACAGCGAATGCAGCATGCGCTGTTAGGAGGTGAAGCTGGGTGGGAGGACAGAAGTCATTGGGAATATGCCCTCAAAGGTAATCCTTGTCTCTCTGCCTGCTGCTCACGAGGTGAACGCCCTTCCCCCACCATGGTATACCACCACATTCTACCTCAGCACAGGCCCAGAAGCAAAAGTCACATGACCATGGCAAGTAAATATCTCTTCCCTTAAGTTGTTTACATCAAGAAAAGACAGCTTTGCATTTTTATTTTTCAAAGAAAATACAGGGTAAGATGGTCTCTAACAACACTCAGTCATCCAAGTACATGAAAACTTCCTCCTCCCTTGGACGGTGTCCTAGTCACTGTTCTAGTGCTGAGAAGAGACACCATGACCAAGGCAACTCTCATAAAGGACAGCATTTAACTGGGAGCTTGCTTACGTTTCAGAGGGTCAGTCCATTATCATGGTGGAGGGATGGCAGCACACGAAGCCCTGGAGCCGTAGCTGAGGCTACAACCTGGTCCACAGGCCAAGAGAGAGCCAGGGCTTTAGACACCTCATAGCCCACCCCACCTTCAGTGACACATTCTTCCTAATCCTTCTAATCCGTTCAAATAGTGCCACTCCCTGGTGACTGACTAAGCATTTGAATGCAGGAGCCTCTGGGAGCCCTTCTACCACAGATCCACAGATCAGCAGGGTTAGACTACTCAGTGAAGAGAAGGCTGACTAATGTGACTCTGCTAGCTTTGCTTCCTACCTTTTAAGCATCTAGTAGATGCTCAGTCAAAACATCTTGAGACATGAATCCCTGCGTCTGTGGCATAAAGCAATACAAGTTAACAGACATGGTAGATGCCACTCTGTCCTTGTAGTTCTCTCTGCCATTAGCATGAGAAAAGCACAAAGGGGAAATGTAAAAGACATCAGCTGTATCAGAGACAGTGTCTTAGTCAAGAGGTTACTGAAAGGGCCTCTCCCCCATGCCTTTGTCTCTCTGTGGCTGAGATGCAGAGAACTTTATGCTGTACAAAGATGCCCTGAGAGTTTAATGTCAATTTGACATAAACTAGAGTCATTTGAAAGGACAGAACCTCATTTGAGAAAATGTCTCCATAAGACCCAGCTTAAGGCATTTTCTTAATTGGTGACTGATGGGGGAGGGCTCAGCCCATTGTAGTGTGCTGACCCTGGACTGGTGTCCTGGGTTCTGTAAGAAAGCAGGCTGAGCAAGCCATGAGGAGCAAGCCAGTGAGCAGCGCTCCTCCACAGCCTCTGCATCAGCTCCTGCCTCCAGGTCCTTCCCCTGCTTGAGTTCCTACCCTTGCTGCTTTGATAATCAACTATTATATGGACTTCCTCCCCAAAATGCTTTTTGGTCATGGTGTTTCATCACATCAGTTGTAACTCGAACTAAGATAAAAGACATCAATTTAAGCTACATATGTCTTTCCAATTTGCATTCTGCAAGTATTTTCAAACTTGTTCATATAGCAAAGCACCAGAAAAATCAGTTCTCACACAGCGTGTCCGACAAAGGCCTAGTGCCAATGGTTTGGTTAGCAATCTGTGTTGCCATAGGTGATGGAACCTTCAGAAAGTGGGGAGAGGAAGTTAGGTCACCAGGGTGAGCCCTTGAAGAATGCATTGTTTGCTTTTGTGTTGTAGTGATGTAAAAGCCCGACAGAAACCACCCAGGAGAGACAAGGTCTCTGTTGGTGTGCATTGCAGTGGCAAAGGAATGGCAGTGTTCCTAATGTTCACGATGGCAGAATCATGTGACGATGACTTCACATCTCAGTGCAGCAGGAAACAGACAGTGAGATTGGAATACCATCAAAAGCCTTTCCCAATGGATAGTTTTGTCAACTGGGTCCCTCCTCCCCAGACACGGCCAGCCTATGAGAATGAGTTTTCAAAGCTTAACAAAAAGGAGAATGAAGCCCTGAGGCCCTCCTCTCTCTTTGCTTCCTGGCTGGAATCAAGTAAATAGGCCTCCTCCAGCACCTGCTCCCACGTGGCATCCCAGGTGGCATCCCACGTGGCATCCCACGTGGCATAATGCCCAGCATGAGCCTAAGGAACTGTATGTGCTGAGATCTCTAAAACAAGCCTCTCCTCCTTCTCAGTTGTTTACCTTGGGCATCCATTCTATCGGTGTCAGAACAATTCTCATGGTACTGTGTACTGAACATCAGACTGTTGTGAGATACTACACCATAAAACAATGTATATCTAATTCTGTATTACAAATTAGCAATTCCTTCACTAGCAGAAAACAGTACCATAGACATTGTGTAACAAAACTCAACCAAAGGTCTGGGTATCACAATAAAAAAAGCTTTCAGCTGTAAATAATTAGTTCATATCTGTCATTAATACTACTACCTAATTCGACATTTGTTTTGCTACTGATGTTTGTTAACAGAAACGAACAACAGAGTTGAACGATTTATAAGAAACAAACACTGAGCAGATTCCATCCCATTAGTTTAACGTTTTTCAGTAACCAAGAGAAAAAGGCCTTTGGTAGACTTACAGGACGAAATGCAGGCACTTTAAAGGAAACCAGAGTGCCAATCAGCTGGAGACTCCCACCTACAGCATGATGAGGGCAAGCAAAGGGGTGGGGGTAGCGTGCCCCAAATCAGGCCCTGGGCAAACTCTCCCTAAGATAAATGCTCTTCTGAGGCCACAGCCAGGCAGGAACACCTCTTTCTTCCTCAGGCCAGAGAGAGAGAAAGTGCCAGATGACCCACAGACCTTCCTGAGGGATCTGCACTGCAAAAGGGCTTTCCTGACAATACAAATCATAGCGAGCCCCTTCACCCTCCTTCTCTCCACAATGTCCAGTCATTTCCCGGGGTAGATGGTACATGGTGTTTCAACAGGATACAGGAGCAGACAGGAAGCCCCGGTGCTGCCCACTAAGTCACACATTAAAATGGCTCTCAAACAATGGAGAATAATTGGAAACTAGTTATTTCTCACGAAACGTTACTTACATTGACATGCAACATATTTCAAAAACAAATTAATGAATAGGCTATACTAACATTGTCTTAATTTCTGCTGAGGGACGGCTGGTAGCTTGAACTCCAACAAAAATGATTTGAGATCCTCAATTTTAAGATTCTGAGACAGTGGTTCTCAACCTGTGAGTCACGATCCCTTTGGGATCACATATCAGATATTTACATCATAATTCATAACAGTAGCAAAATTAGTTATGAAGAACAACAAAATCACCTTATGGCTGGGGGTAACCACAGCGTGAACTGTATTAAAGGGTTGTAGCCCTGGGAGGTGGAGAACCACTGGTCTAAGGGATTCTGCAGACCAAATGGTCTCCAGTTGGCTGCTCAGGGAGTAAAGAGGACTAGAAGAGGGGAGCGGAGATGCTAGGGAGCAGCACACGCTGGACTAACACACGAGGCGGCTGCAGCCCGTGCTGCCGTGCAGGCCGCATGAAGACTGCGGCACTGAGACTCACAGCCACATCCCTGGAATTGCGTATGCTTGCCCCTCATTCAGGCTAAACTACAACAGTAATCATAAAACCTCCAAGCATCAGGCGCCGTGGGAACATCCTGAGATTCATATTTAGTCAAAGTGGCAGGACTAGAACATCTGCTCTCAATATCTTATTTCAAAAGAAAGCCATGGGTGGGTTATAAAAAGGAAGAAGAAGACACGAAGTTGGGGGCAGGTTCGGGGGAGTTGGGGGGAGAAATGGAGTGGGTGTGACCATAGTTCATTGTGTGTGTGTATGAGATCTTAGAGAATCAAGAAAAACATTTTTAAAAGAAAGCCATCTTTTTCGTACTGCCCATTGATAGACTATAAATGTTTTCTATTCTGCGGCACCCATGTGTACACACACACAAGTTAGAAATTTTGAAGAAGCAGATGAAGTGAAAGTATTTTAAAGCCTTCTAAATTATTAGCCAGTCATTCAAAAACTATCACTAAAATAATTTTATTATTAATTACTTACAAAGTAGTTTTCCTACAAAACCATGACAGCTCTTCTGGAACTCTCTGAGGATTTTCTTAAGTGGCTTTTTTTTTTTTTTTTCTAAAGCCAGCATAGTAGGCCACCTCTGTGGGTCCAAGGCCAGACTGCTCTCCATAGGAAGGTACAGGGCAGCCAAGGCTACATAGTGAGAGGAGCTCTGTGAGTTCAAGGACAGACTGGTATACATAGTGAGCTCCACCCCATCCAAGAATAGAACTGAGACCCTGTATTCAAAGAATTAAAAAAGAAATTTGAAACTTTGTTCTCAAAAGTAAGTGAACTTATACAACACTGACATTGTGATTTTATAATGGTTTATGTTTACAAAATTGCTTTTCTACAATGTGGCAAGTGAACAACCCCTACCTTCCACATGGATGGACACATTGGCTGGCAGAGTCACATGGTTCACCTTACTGCCAGAGCCAGCTCCTTTCTGCAGGCCCTCAGTCATGCATCGTCAGCAGCCACTGAGCGAGCTGGAGCCAGCCTAAGTATCAGAAAACAGCTGGTTAGGAAGAAGCAGATAACTACTGGCAGGTAACTGACTGTGCCAGAAGATGTGAACAACTTACAAAGTTAACAATAAGTTCAAAATTACTTACTCAGAACAAAACTTTGTTCCAATCAGAACCCTAAGATGTGGATGGCTGGTGGTGGCAAAAGTGAGGAAATGTACTTGTATCTGGGAGTGTCACCTAGGAGGCTTAATGTCTCTGAAGGGCAGTTATGGCTACTAACAGACTTCCATGCATCTTCTAAAGTCCTTTCATCTAGAAACTCATTGCCACTAGGGTTTACTCTATGAATGAACCTAAAGTTTCATCAAAAAAGCATATACAAGATATATGTTGCAGCATTCTTCCTTGTTTATTTGTTTGTTTATGAGACAGGGCTTCACTGCATAGCCCTGGCTGTGCTGGAACTCCCACTGTAGTCCACACTAGCCTCAATCTGCCTCCTGTGAGCTGTGGCTAAAGGTGTGTGCCACCCTTGCCCAGCTGCAACATTCTTTATTTAGTTAAAAAGAAAAGAAGGGATGGGGTGGGAAGAGGGAAGTGGAGGAGGAAATAAATGGAACAGGTCTCCATCAACATGTTAACATGGGCACTATCAACATAAAACTAGGGCACTAGTTATAAAACATATAGAGTCTCCATCAACATATGACTAGGGCACTAGTTATAAGAAACATATAGAGTCTCCATCAACATATGATTAGGGCACTAGTTATAAAACATATAGAGTCTCCATCAACATATGACTAGGGCACTAGTTATAAAACACATAGAGTCTCCATCAACATATGACTAGGGCACTAGTTATAAAACACATAGAGTCTCCATCAACATATGACTAGGGCACTAGTTATAAAACACATAGAGTCTCCATCAACATATAACTAGGGCACTAGTTATAAAAGCAGGGGCCACGGAAGCACCTATGTGTGTCTCCACCTGACTCCGACATGGTTGTTATGTAGCTTCAGATGCCCTCTAACCTGCCATATTTCTGCTTCAGCCACAGCATGGGGTATTTCTTCATACTTGGTTTTGGTTGGGGAAGTAAGGCGGGGTGGGGAAGCCGTTGCTGTTGTCCTTTTTATTTGAAATGGGTTCTTAATATGTAGCTCAGGCTGCCCTGGAACTCTTCTTAGCTCAGATCAATGAGGTGGATCTCTGGCTTCCATTTTTTTGTTGTTGTTGTTATTCTTGTGGTACTTGGCACCATTTTTTTTTTTAATTAGCTTCTCAATCATCATCTGGGAGGAAACCATTCTGAGCCACATCATTAAAAACAGCTCTGATAAAGCATGGTCACTACTGTGTATCATAAAGCAGGTCCACATAGAAGTGAGTACATATCATGTTTGTTTTGTGATTGGGTTACCTCGCTCAGAATGGTTTCTTCGAGTTCCATCCATTTTCCTGCAAATTTCAAAATTCCATTGTTTTTTTTCTGCTGAGTAGTACTCCATTGTGTAAATGTACCACAATTTCTCTATCTATTCTTCGGTTAAGGGGCAGCTAGGCTGCTTCCAGTTTCTGGCTATTACAAATAATGCTGCTATGAACATGGTTGAACATATGTCCTTGTTATATGAATGTGCTTCTTTTGGGTATATGCCTAGGAGTGGAGTTGCTGGATCTTGTGGTAGACTCATTCCCATTTTCTTGAGGAGTCGCCATACTGATTTCCACAGTGGCTGTACAAGTTGCACTCCCACCAGCAGTGGAGAAGTGTTCCCCTTTCTCCGCATCCTCTCCAGCATAAACTGTCATTGGTATTTTCGATTTTAGCCATTCTGACAGGAATAAAATGGTATCTCAAAGTTGCTTTGATTTGCATTTCCCTGATGACTAAGGATGTTGAACACTTTCTCATGTGTCTTTCAGCCATTTTAGATTCCTCTATTGAGAATTGTCTATTTAGTTCTGTACCCCACTTTTTAATTGGATTATTTGGTGTTTGGGGGACTAGCTTCTTGACTTCTTTCTATATTTTGGAGATCAGCCCTCTGTCAGATGTGGGGTTGGTGAATATCTTTTCCCAGTCTGTGGGCTGCTGTTTTGTCTTGCTGACTGTGTCCTTTGCCTTTCAGAAGCTTCTCAGTTTCAGGAGGTCCCATTTATCAATTATTGACCTCAGTGTCTGTGCTCCTGGTGTAATGTTCAGGAAGCGGTCTCCTGTACCGATTGATTCAAGGGTATTTCCCACTTTGTCTTCTAATAGGTTCAGTGTAGCTGGATTTATGTTGAGATCTTTGATCCATTTTGACTTAAGTTTTGTGCAAGGCGATAGGCTTTCTGGCTTCCATTTTTAAACCTATCGTTTAAGACAGTGAGTGACCCACCCTCCTGCCCATTCTTATCTTTCATAACAGCCACTGTGTCCTTACCATTCTCTAAATACAACCAATGAACTTGGCATTTGATCTTTTTGTAAAACTACTCTTAAAGCCCAGCCTAACCGACTCTCTCCTTTTCTCAAAATACAGGGACACAGTGGCAAGGGAGAGGAAGAAAGGGTCTTCTAAGAGGGTCGTCCACACAACACACTCCCGAGTGCCAAGAGATCACCAACCAAATCACAGTCCAGGGCCATGGGTATGGCACACCCTGTGCAAGTACTGTCTGAACCCATTAAAATACAGAAAACAAAAGAGCTAGGCTATTTAGTATGTACTTCTCTAGCAGCAGGGTAGGAGTGTCACTGATCAGCTCAGTGATGAGTAATGGTTAGAGACAATGGCATCCACTGAGAGCATTGTTAAACTTGTTATTGGCTCACTATTGTAGGTATTGGCTGTGTTGGTAAAAATATCTGTATTACAAAATGATCTAATGTTCACAAAAGAAAAACATACATGGTGCTTAACAGGCAAAATGGAGCAAAGAAGGGAAAACAACTAGGAGAGATACCCCAGCTCAAACAAGGTGAAATCAGGACCAATGTCAAGGTTGTTCTCTGCCCACCACATGTGCCAAAGCATGTGTGCACATATGTAAAAGTAGACACACACACACCTTACACAAAAACATTAAATACTTGCTCTGTGTGACATACCATACTAAGAATTTTAAATAAATTATACCCTTAACCCTGATGACTATCTGAAGAAGCAGGTACCCTCATGACAATCTGAAGAAACAGGTATTATCAATAACTCATGACAATCTGAAGAAGCAGGTAATATACCCTTAACCCTGATGACAATCTGAAGAAGCAGGTATTACCGATAACTCATGACAATCTGAAGAAGCAAGTATTACCAAGAACTCATGACAATGTGAAGAAGCAGGTATCATACCCTTAACCCTGATGACATTCTGAAGAAGCAGGTATTATCAATAATTCATTTTGCCACCTGAGGATGTATTTCACTTGCCTTTTCTGGAATTTTCTTGGCTGTTTCCACATATTTTTCTCCTAGAAAATCATTTAAATCATGGACAAATTCTAAAGTTTAATAGCAAAAATAAATTTTACAGCAGTAAGGATCTGCCAAGCATGGTGGCACATACCTGTTTCTCAGCAGAGGACTCCCTGCTCAAAGCCAATCTAGAGTATATGACAAGACCTCATCTCAGCAAAGCAAAACAACAAAAGCAGGTCAAAAGCAAGAGTCATGCATGCTTTTAACAGACCTTAACAAGTGTTTGTTGGTACTATTTATAATTAAATTAACACTTGCCCCTCAGGTGCCCAGAAAGGCACCAACCACTTTCATGTGCTCCTTAAGCTTCCACCACAAAAGAAAAAAAAGTCAAAATAATTCAGCACATTTTAATACCCTTAAAGTATATGCAGAAAAGGAGCAATTGCATATGCAGCCTGAGATGAGAATACTATTTTAAAGCAGAAATTAAAGGACTTAAGGCCCAACAAGCTCAGTTATCCAGCAGCCTCACAGCAATACGAGCCAGGTGTTTCCATCCTCCGTGCGTGCGCTTCTCCCCCATCTCACAGCAGGAGTCAACCAGAATAACGTCTCTCAATAAAGCAATCAGTCGCAGCCATAGGGAGAGACGGCAGAGGTCTTCACGCAGGTTAACTTCAGCAAACTCATTAAAAGCTGCCAGGGACTAAACAGCACAGACCTCCTAACTTCTTTGTATCTTTTGTCTGGTTTTTTTCTTTCCCCTGAGACAGGGTTTCTCTGTGTGGCCCTGACTGTCCTGGCACTGGCTCTGGAGACCAGGCTGGCCTCGAACTTCCAGAGATCCACCTGCCTCTGCTTCCTGAGTGCTGGGATTAAAGGCGTGTGCCGCCGCTGCCGCCGCCACCACCACCTAGGCCCTCTCACCGTCTTCATAACTACTCCCTCATGAGCAATTTACTTTGTCCTTTCGTAGCCTGAACCCACTAATTATCCCATTCGGAACTTGCAGGTCAGACACTTCCTGTGGGTTTCTCAAGCTTTACTAGCTCTTTATACAGTGGAAGGCTTCCTTGTTAAAATGTATGTTAGGCCAAGCAGTGGTGGCGCTCGCCTTTAATCCTGGCACTCGGGAGGCAGAGACAGGCGGGTTTCTGTGAATTCCAGGCCAACCTGGTCTACAGAGTTAGTTCCAGGACATTCAGGACTGTTACAAACAGAAACTTTTTCTCAAAACAAACAAACAAACCAAAAAAAAAAAAAAAACAAAGAAAAGAAAAGAAAAAAAAGATGTTAGGCTGTTGAGATGGCTGAGCAGGCAAAGGTGCCTGGTGAATAAGTCTAATGACTCACGCTGAGCGGTGGAGCCCGTAGAGGAAGAAAAAGAGAACTGGCTCCATCAGAGTTATCCTCTGACCTCCACACACACAACATGGCATATGTGTCCCTTCCACATACACATCATGTACACACACAATAATAATCACAAATAAAGTTTTAATGCAGTATTTAATTGTAGGACCTGGTTACAAACTATAAATATTAACTTGATGTCACTACAATGAAGGAGTTAATTATAAAATGCATGCCTTTAACTAGGAAAAGAAATAGTGTTCTGTTTTCTCACCTCAAACACAAATTATCACTTGTGTTTTCCTCAGTTTTTAAATTGCCTAGTCTTTAGTTTTTCTATGAAGAACAGCTTTGTTGGTGCTATGTGAAACCTGTGACTAACATGCTCTCAGTAAATATTTACACCCCAAATATTTTTTTCTTTTATTAGTATCTATGATTTAAATTAACCAAGCAACTTCTTAGGGCCAAGAATCCCCAGTCCTGGAAAATTACAAGAGTATTTATTATGATATTAAAGGCTCAAAGAGACTCAGGACTTAGAAAATCCACAACATACAATAGCAATCCATTTCTAGCAGAAGGATGGCTCCAGTCTTAAGTTACTCAAAGAGATTATGAAAAAATATTAGCCTGGATTTTATATGGAAACAATGTCCCATACAATATTCCATCATATATACTAACTTTAATACATTTAGCACTAAATAGAAGAAATTTCTGAAATAATATGAAATACATTTTAAAAGTAAGTGAATCAAAACTATAAACATTTGAAAACTCTCAACTTAGGAGAGCCTGTTTTAGTTAGGGTTTCCATTGCTGTGAAGAGACACCATGACCATGGCAACTCTTTTTGTTTGTTTTGTTTTTTGAGACAGGGTTTCTCTGTAGCTTTGGAGCCTGTCCTGGAACTCCCTCTGTAACCAGGCTGGCCTCAAACTCAGAGATCCGCCTGCCTCTGCCTCTGGAGTGCCGGGATTAAAGGCGTGCGCCACCAACGCCCAGCCAGACCATGGCAACTCTTATGAAGAAAATATTTAATTTGAGGGGCTCTCTTACAGTTTCAGAGGTTTAGTCCATTATCACCATGACAGGAAGCATGACAATGTCCAGACACACATGGTACTGTAGTATCTGAGAGGCCTACATCTTGCAGGCAATAGGAAGTTGACTAACAGTCACAATGAGGAAAGCTTGGGCAAAAGAGACCTCAAAGCCCACCCCCATGGTGATACACTTCCTCCAATAAGGCCACACCTCCTTAGTGCCACTCCCTTTGGGGGCCATTTTCTTTCAAACCACCACAGAGCACATCTAAAAATCAGCTTCCAGAATGCCAGTGTGCTGCAAATACGCAGCACATAGAGACTCAGGACCAGTCATTAGACAAGTCATTTCTCTACAGGAAAGTCTAGTATCTGCCACTGCTGGTTTAAGCTTTTTTATTTCTCTCCTGGCTAAGCCTTTGATCAGCCCCGGCAGCGCTAACCCAGTGTCTGCAGGCCCTGTAAATCATCACATGGTACAGACACAACAGCATTATTCTCCCCACAATCATTCTCCCTGCCCTGATAGCAGTTCAGATCCCGCAAGTGTGTTCCAACCCTGACTGCCTAGGAATCCTCTCTCTTTAGGTCATCTCCTCACTAACTCCCTCTTCAACAGGCATAGGGCCCCTAGCACTTGAGAGGAAAAGAAAACCATAGTGAAACTAATCTGTAACCCTGCCCCCCATTGCCTGATATTTTATCACATATCACTGCCTTGATAAATCTGCACCAAAACTCTGATTTCGTATATTAACAGCCAATCAGAGGTAAATTATTCACAACAAAAATATACTGGACAAGAGAGCATAAAACCCAGGCTCTACTTCCAGCTCTGTCACCATCTAGTGACATGGCACTGAGAAGTTACTTAACTGCCTGGAGGTCTATTTCTTCTTGTAAATAATGAATTGCTTCAGCAAGACAGTTTCTGAAGTCTCTTCATACTCAAGTCAGTAACACTACACTCTGTCAATAAATGCAGTGATGACAGCCCTCAATAGGGAAGTTACCAATAAGGTAAACAAAAATAGTGATAACAACATAAAAGGAAAAAAAATTAGCTCAAGAATGCAACTGTGTAAGTACCTCTCCATGAGAACATTATAGCTGCCCGTTTACAGACAACAAATATGCAAATCCCAGCTATAATCAGTCAGGGCACTGTAGCACTGCTCGTAAACATTTCACATATGATGCTTGGCTTAGTGCCAACTATTACACAGCTTGAAAATAAAACCCCTTTTAAAGACAGAGCAAGTGATAAATGAGAATAAAGTACTTTGGGGCTCTGCTTCTGCCTTAGCCATTCCATCTCCAGATAAAGGTTCTTTATCTGAAAAATGAAAAGTCAACTATATGAAAGAAGACTATTTTCAATTAAAAACAATAATAAGTGAAAAGTCAGACAGAAGCTGCTGAGATTCATTCATCCTTCCAAAACATCTTTGCTGAGTGTCCACCGTGTACCGAACGAACACTGCTCTGCCAGAGATGCCCTGGGAAAAAGGAACATGGCCTCTTCTGTTGCTAGGTGACACCTATGGCTCTACATTCATGATGCTTCCTAACTCAAACTGACCTTCCATGATTTGATTAAATTTAGAGTTTATTGTGTATCTTTTAAAGATGCTTTATAAATAAATATTCTTCCACATTTGTGATTGGAAATAGGGAAATAGGGAAAAGCACTTTAACTGACAACGACATCTCCCATTGTCAACACTGAACCTCTGTGACCTGTAGCAGGATGGAGTTTCCTTTCCCATTCCTCTTCTGGGTTGTATCCCTGGGGGTTCCTGTGTAATCCTAAAAAGATACTGCACTGTCATAAAAGCCAACGGGGACAATGACTGAAAATTGAAAATGAAAACAACATCATAACTGGCTAAAAGTACAAAGATATATTTGGAACTACAGCCAGTAGGTCATGCTTTAACAGCTGTGTGTGTGTGTGTGTGTGTCAGCAATATGGGGCCAATGTTTAGACAACTTATGTTTATAGAAACAAACCAAAATAGGGAGCAGGGATGCACAATGTGACAATACACCTTGTCTCACAGAACATAATTATCTCCCAATGTCTGCACTTGAAAGGCTTGAATAATCGGAACGTGGCTCTCAAGTTTACTCTAGAACAAAAGGCTATTCATTTATGTTACCATTTCCGTGTTTCTTTAAACAAGAAAATGTCTCTCTGATCAGAGTGCTTTTAAGGCTTCATCTTTCTGCTCAGCTTTGAAAGGCCCAGGGTTAATCTTTCTGCTCAGCTTGAAAAGACCCACTCCCTCATACAGACGAGGAGAAGAACCTAAAACTAATATGTGAATCTAGGTCAGAAAAGCTGCCACGGTGAAGAAAAGTGTCTTTAACAAAAGCTCTTCCCAGCTGTTCCGTGGAGAAGCCATGCTGAGCACGGAGCTGTCTTCCCTACTTGCCTGGTAGAGCAAGACTCACATTAGAGGCTGGCACGAGATGCCACAGCTACAACTAACACACCTGAGGTAAATCAACAAAAGACTGAAACTAGAAAGATCTCTCCTACAGCATGTTCCTAAGAATAAAATACAAGTTTGTGAGAAAAGGGTGTGTCCTTAATTACATCACTGGGAAAAACCAACAATGGCCTGGGTCCTAAAGTGTCACTGTATGACCATGGAGGGCACCGGGGAAGGAAACCCTACTGTTTTCCTCAGAACTACACACAGAGTTGATCATGTAAATTGGGAATGAGTCCTCAGGTTATCAGCACTTTCTGGTCACCGGCTCCTAAGTTAGTTCCAAGCATTCTTGTTTTAGCAGCCTAGTAACAAGCAGCAGTGATGGGACCCTCTTGGGACCCTCTCTGTCTGGTAGCAGGAGGCACAGGAAGGGATTCAGATGAAGAACATATTTCACATCGCTACAGCTGACAGGTGTGAAAAACGAGCCAGACAAAGTCTGTAAGCGAATTCTGTAATTAGAAATGCTGAAATCTGTTCAATACTGCTGCCTACAGCTGAGGCGTTTGAAAGCAGACAAAGGAGCTATTTTTCTTACTGAGCAATTTTATTTTAAGTTATAACTTTTTCTTATTGGAAAAAAGCTAGATACTAATAGTTCACAATAATTGAATAATTTATCATATTCATACTTTAAACAGTAAAAAGCAAGGATATTTATATAGTTGTATATCATATAATCAAAAAGCAGTGGTTCTCAACCTTCCTAATGCTGTGACCCTTTAATATGGTTCCTCATATTGTGGTGACCCAACCATAAAATTATTTTGTTGCTACTTCATAACTGTAGTTTTGTTACTGTTACGAATCATAATATAAATATTTTTGGAGACAGAGGCTTGTCAAAGGGGTCGAGACCCACAGGTTGAGAACCACTGGTCAAAAATTTTTAAAAAATGAAGATATTGCTTCTTAATGCCAAAAACTGACAATATAATGAGGATACCTAACACTGTAACTGTTTATTAACTCCTTCATTCAAACATATCACTTAATGACAAAGCAGGTGTTCTAACAGGGACAGAAAACAATACTATGTAGAGTTTTTCACTGTTAGAAAGTTATGAACAGAATCTAGAATGAATACTGAAGTGTCATATTAGAGTTGTAACAATCAATATGAACTTTAATTTAGACAGAATGCAGACATACACATATATTTCTTAGCTTGGTTCCTGAAAAGCATGAACCCTGGTGGTGTCTCTGACCAATGATATGTTAGCAGCAATGACTACAGCAGACACTCAGATCTTGGTTTTAAAATACCACTTTCCATGAAAAGGACTCAGGGCACCATAGAGAAATGGCTGAGCATAGGGCTAAGCTAGAAAGTACAAGAACTTTGAATACCTTAATATAACTGAAATATAACAGACTGAGTAAGTGATGAAGATCCATCAAAAGGGCAAGGCTATTTGCAAGGGCTCATTAGCTAGACCTGAACTAATTTAAGCATCAAAATGTTTAATGCCAGTAATAAATTAATTAATGTCAGTAATAAAATACAACCTATTGAATAAAATAAGAATCTGTGAGTCCAAACTAGTATAAAGGGGAAGCCCTCCTTAGTAGGACAGCACCAATGACTGACAGGGTCCAACAGTGGGCATCTAGTGAGGAGCAACTACTCTAAACCACACAGGGTTGCAGAGGGACAGACTGTAACTTGACACTGGGGAAACGTCCTGCGCATCTTAACCAAATGATCAATAGTACTGGTACAAACTGGTATCATGTGCCCACTGACACACCTGGGAGCACATGGCCCTTCCACAGTCTCCACAGAACTGCAAAGCCTTGCTCTCATTAAGAGTGTTCATTACACAAACCCAAACTGTGGGATGGTCTTCAAAACAACTGGCCCAAATTCTTCAAAAACTACAAAAGCGACAAGTGCTTCAGCAACCAGGTCAAGGGCAGGAGAGGTTTACCCATGTAAAAGCAGAAGGGATCAGGGAGAGCAGGATGGAGACGTAAAGTACCACTGCCCTCACCAGTCTCACAGTGTAGCAAAAAGAAACACAGGGATAAGCACGATGGCTGCACGGCTGGTTGGTTCTTACACACACTCACTCACTGTGTACACAGTCCTCCGCCTCCAGTGGACAGAGAGCAGAACACACTCCCACCTTGGAGGACACCCCAGCTCCAAAGTACTACAAATTTTCTCATTACTTTCTCTGAATGCAATCCACAGTCCATGGGGTGGAGAATACTCTGTGAAAGACATTTTCTCAATGTACTAGAAGTTACACAATAGGTATTAGTTAAAACAAACCTACCTCCTGAGGGAATGTTTTCTCTAAGACTTGTGTGTATCACTGTGGGACCTCTCTTAGTATCCGTAGAGAATTGAGAGAAAGGGCATAACTTTTCCTTTTGCTTTGTTAATGCCAAGCATCACTTTAATGAAAAAAAAATGAATAATTTACTGTGATGTTTTCAAAGAGCAGAAAGAAAATTATAAGAAACAGAAGATGACAAAAACTGAAGTTAGAGGGATTTAGGTGTTAAGTGCAGGGAGTGGTAATATTTGAGAGAGAGGGAAAGAGGTGCAGACAGACTAAAAGCAGCTATCAACACTTGCTGAATCCTTACAAGCAGAAAAATCCCTTTTGCCAAGCAGATGGAAGCTCTGAAAGTCTGAGCAAACAGTGACAGCATCATTCAGAAACAAGGCAAGAATAGCCAGGGTGAGCACACACTAGCCATTGCTGTGTGCTAAGTAGTTCATCTGCTTTATTTCATTTAATCCATACAACAACCTCCATCAGAGAGGGACAATGACCATTTCTATTATATAGACAAGGAAACTGGGATTCACAAGGGAAGATAAGAAAAATGGCTAGTAAATAGTAAAGATGGGTTTGAAATCCAGGCTTGTCTCACTCAAAAGCCATGTTCGTTTAAACACTAACAATCTCCTTCTCAATGACACAGGACAATGTCAGTTAGATATCTGGGAATCTACTATGCACATGTACTTTAACTGCCACTAAACAGTAAACAGAGCCAACAGTCCTTGACCTTGCAGAACGTACAATAAACACTAAGTAACTCAAAGGAACAACACTGGCATATTAGAGGCCTTCATTATAGTGAAATGTGTTATCATCAATTGGAAGCTACAAGAGAATCACAAACGACTTTAGCAGAGAAAACAACTCACAGCAAAAGGTCCCCCAGGCCATGTGGCTACAATTACACTCACTGTACTCTTAAGTCAAAAGACCTCATCAATTCTGGGAGGTGCTGGTTTCTTGTGTATCCTATATACCTGCCAGAGTAAGTGAAAAGAGGGAAGATTTATTCTGGTTCCTGGGTCATATGGTTGCTTGGGCCCATGTGCTGAGGCAGAACATCACAGAGGTGGGAGGGGATGAAGGAGGTGGGCAGAAAGCACCGAGTGAAAGGACTGGTATCACTGTCAAAGGCACACTGGCAATGACCTGCTCCAGCCCTCCAGGCCTAAAGTTTCTAGAACCTCTCAAAACTCTACCACCAGCAAGTCAACAAAAGAACCTGTCTGGAACAGAACATGATCAACAATAACAAAAGATGAGTCCAGTATGGAAGCAGGAAGAAAAAGACAAGGATCACGCATAAAGAGCTCCCTGGAGACATTCAGGAGACAGACATGGCCTCAGTACACAGAAGGATGCAACTTGGTGGCATCAAATGACTTCAATTTTTGTTTTACCTAAATAAATGTCCACTATCTATAACTAATTTCACAGACAAGCGATAATGGAGGTGAGGGCTCCTAGCACGCCCTTCTCCAGCCATCACTTCAGTTACGTCTAGATGTCATGCCTACGACTAAACATGAGCAGCCACGGCTTCCACACTGCCATCCTAGCTCTCCCACAGCATTCTCCTCTCCTCTGAATGCAATCACACCACCACTGTTATGTACATCAGTGTAAGTAAACAGCATTAAGAAATAAGGAAATAAGGCCAGCCTGGTCTACAGAGCAAGTTCCAGGACAGCTAGAGATACACAATGATACCCTGTCTCAAAACAAAACACACACACATACACACACACACACACACACACACACACACACACACACACCATTCCCAACTGACTAAAAAAAAAAAAAAAACTCAATGTTTCCTATTCATTAGCTCCTGCTTAGTTTATTGTGTTTCTTTTCTACAAAAGACGAGGCTAATTTTAGTCAAAATGTCTGAGACTCTACTATGTACACATGCTATGTTGTATTCACACGGAATAGTGAAAGCAGAAAAACAGAGCAGAAAAACATTCACCAATCCAAGTGCTGGAGTCCAGACCACAGAACTCATGTCAAACCTCCTGAACTTTATCAGTCAAGTGTTATGCAGCCTCCCGAGTATTGTCCTGAGCCTCCTCCCTCCACTCTGTACTACATCTCCTCACTCTTTCAACTGTACCTTTAAAACAAGACTGTCCTATTTCACCTCCTAACTCTCCTGCTGAACAAGTGACATTTTAAATGACCAAGAGCCTTTATTTATCTATGGATGCTGGGCAAGTGCCCTGTTGCTCATTTATAGACACTGCCTGAGGAGTTTACAAGTTTTGAAAAGTATTTTGTTCTGACCCTAATTCTGTTCCTTTCACATTCTTTTTCACCTATTTTGGTTTCATTAATACAAAAGACTTTGTTCAAACATGTCTGCTCAAGTCCAGAGAGCAATAATCCAAGTGAACAATAGCTATGCTCAAACCTGTGCAATGCACCATCCTTGTGACATCATCACGGGCTAAAATGCAGAGGAGTCATTCCAATGGGGACCCCCAAACCACTGCCTATAGACCTTCCAACTCGTCTGTCTAAGGATCACTTCCCTTTCTCTGCTGTGTGCTTCTGTGGGATGGGGTGGGGTGAGGCAAGCGAGTGAGGAGCAGTACCCAGCCCAGTCACCTTCTGAGTGCAGGCCATTCCAGCAGGAGGCTGGACTGTCGGGTCGGCATGCACATCCACATTTGACCCTGACAAAACCTTGTTAGTCCAGCTTACGAACCAGGCTTTCTTCTGGGCCACCAACCAGCTCCCTGATCATGACACAGCGACTTCTTAGTAGTTTTGAATGCTCAGCCTTGTGTAGACACATTGCTGGGTAGCTCTCTTAACTTGAGTTAACCTGTCTCTCTTTATCTACCTTCTGCCTCAGGGTTTTTTACTTTTTCTGCCTTGCTTGCTGTCTCTACATCTGACAGGCGGCTGCCTGGCTTCCTGACCCAGGCATTCTCTCCTCCTTTTCTCACTCTTCTCTTTCTCTCCACCTCACAGCCCCGCCTAGCCCTCTCTTGCCTACTTATGGGCCATTCAGCTTTTTATTGGATCACTCAGGTGCCTTAGGTAGGCAGGCAGGGTGAAACACAACTTTATATAATTAAACACACATTCTTACATTGTTAAATGCAACACAATGTAACACATCTTTACACAGTTAAAGTAATATTCTTCAGCATAAACAAATGTAATACACCTTTGCCTAGTTAAAATAATATTCCATAACAAACTTACTCTCAGAACAACCTTATAATGGCCAAAAATTTCCATAATTACTCACACCCCTCCATTGCTTTGATCTCTCCATTTTATATATTTTTAATTATGTGTATCTGGGGGGGGGTGATGTGAACATGTGTGCTAGTGCTCACAGAAGCCAGAGACGTCACATTCCCTCCTGTCCCCTCCCCCACCTTGAAGCTGGAATTACAAGTAGTTGGAAACCACCTGACATGAGTGTTGAGAACCGAACTTGGGTCCTCTAAAAGAGCTCTCTCTCCAGCCATGACTTATCTCTTACTCCTTTCCAACCATGTGCACAATCTTGGTTCTCAAGTTTGTCTCCATATTCTCCAAATCTTCACTAGTCATCTTGATGCCTACAACAAATGACCTTCCAATGGGCTTAGCTCAACTGCTATCTTCCAAGCCACTGCTCAAGTTAATCTACTCACCCACCTCATTGTAAAACATAACCAGGCCCTTCTCTCCTCTCCCCTCAGCAAGCCTAACCTTCCTTACCCCACTGTCTTCTTCACGATCTGTCACCTTCTAACACTATTTAAATCCCTTTGTTATACCAGGGTTTTATCTCCTCCCCTGAGAATAAAGAATGTCCATACTTCAATGACTAATGCACACCCCAGTGCATGTGGATCTGTGACTTTCCAGAGCTTCTCCTAGAATTACAGTCTGTTTCCACCCTGCCAACACCTAATTCTTAGCTTTTCACTGATTTCCAAAATGTTGTCCAAGCCTCTACCATTGTTGTCACCTCTCCGTTTGGTATGGTCCTTTTCTGTAGAATTTCAAAGAGAAGCAAAAAAGCAAGTGTGCAATCAGTGCCACATTTACCTCCATCACTAAATGTCTGCGCCCCGGAACTATCTCCCTTTCTTACCTCTCCTTTGTGCTCCCACAAAAGTCTAGTGAATCAGTGCTACACACAGCTATGCCCCAGTGGTAGTGAAAACTCGGCCTTTGTTAGCTTCCTTCTCAGGCTGTATCTGAGCACACGGTGTCTACTTTGGTAAGTCCCATCTCCCCAGAAAGATGGTGCCCTGAGGACAGTGAAACACTGTCAAGCTGAAAGTCCTATGTCTGCAAAGCCTCTTGGGAGATGACCAGCAAAGCTTTTATTTTTTGACAAATTTATCCGTAAATTGAGTATTTTTACACTTCTAAGTTCCAATGGAAGAGAACTAAATTAGCAAAACTAGGGAGAACTAAGAAAGGAACATAAGATAAACGAGCAGGCAGGGAGGCAATTTATGAAGCACTATAACCACCATGTTCTGAATACCGGGCATACCTCAGACACTTCTTATCTGCCATGTTATTAGTCCTCCTACCAGCTCTATAATTTACTGCCCTGGTTCATACACTAAAAGCCTAGACTAAGAGATCACCCATCACTGGTCTAAGATCACAGAGCCAACTGAGATATAAAACCAGAACTGTCCATCATGACGTTTTTTAAAGTATTAACAAAGATAATCTAAAATATGAAACATGTGGGATATGATGTACGTGCCTGAAATCCCAGTACTTAGATGGCAGAGACAGCAAGATCACAAGTTCATAGCCAGCCTGGGGTACTATCAAGAAAAGCAAAAAGGATGGAGAGAGGCTGAATGGGTAAAGCCTGAGGATCTGAGTTCAATTCCTTGGACCTTGTGGCAGGCATAAGCAAAGAACCAAATCCTGCAAGCTGTTTTCTGACCTCCACATTTGCACTCCGCCATATCTCACACACAAACACACACACACACACACACACACACACACACACACACACGAATAACTGCAATTTTTATTTAAAAATTGAGGGAGAGGAGAAGAGAGAGAGAGAGAGAAAAAACCCATTTTGATCTGGTCTGAACAGAATGGTAACTGGTGATGAAACTTTGTATGTTTCTAAAAGTCTTGTGATTAGTGAAAAGAATTATAATAAACAAAAATATAATGTTCATTTAATTAATTTCACATTCTGCCCCCAAATGGCAAACATAACCAAAAAGTATTTTAGGTGGGAAATAGCTGCTTTCTATGGCATCCACTTCCAAAGTTCTTATTTTTCCTAACGCCCCAACACGCCTGTTCCCCTGTATTATGTCTGTCATCAAGCCCCCATCCACAACAGCCCAAAAACACAGCCTAATTGTGTCCATGTGGACAGGGCCAACTATCTGCAGTCGCTAGAAGCCCAGGCACATTAACACTGACTTCTCATGGGGATAGGTGAACCCTGCCTTGAAGTTCAGAAAAAGAAAATTAAAACAGTGAGCAGCCCTACCTGGGTTAGTAATGACTGACAGCAACACAGGCTGGAACTATTAGTTTCATCTGGGCCGGAAGGAATCTCAACAGAGGAATGTCTGGCTGCAGCTATATTTGCTGAGAATTTTGAGAACTAACACATATCCTCTAAAGAGGAATTTGACTACGCAGATCTCAGCAGCACACGGATTTAAGCGGCCAAAGGACTGCGTGTCAAAATTAAGTTTTCAATTTTTCCATTTGAACTTAATAAAAAAAACAAATGACAGTTACAGTACTCAAAATATCCACACCCTAGAGTGGCCAAACTACATAATTTAATATATTTTTGAACAGGAAGCCTTTTCCCCCGGGACAGATTTTTCAAAATATTAAATGTTCTGTTTAGCTCTCCTCTTTCAAGCAGCTGGAATCTTTTTTGAAACCTGAGAATGATGGGCTTGCCCTATGCTGTAACTGGAGAAAAATTCCAGTCACATTAGATAGAAAGCATGCAAATTTCATACCTACATAACTTACAAATTATCCTTTATATTATGTGGCATTTAAATTAAAAATCATCTAAGGTAGGGAGAACCTCCTTAGAAATAAAAAGGAAGCATTTCACACTATAGAATTAAGGCAGACTTTTCTTGAGATGCAGTTTCATTAAGTATGGCAAGCATTTGGCCGACGAGCGAGATGAGTGTCAGAATGAGCATGGCCAGCTCTAATGAAGACCTGGCTTCTAACTTGAGAAGCATGGTGACGGTCTATCTGCTGGCACAATGCTTCCCACATGTCAGCCCTGCAGAGGTCACGCTCATTACCGCTAAAATACTCCGCTCTCTGAGTGTTTTGGCTTGTTGCTTACCTCCACAGTCTTCCTAATGAAGACAGCATATTTCTCCAATTAGGTAGGTTTAAGAACATAATTTTGAGGTCCTTGAAACATTAATTGCTTAAATCTATCATTTTTGACAGGTCTGAGATGGCTTCTATAGCTGAAGTGGCACACATCTTTTTCCATTTTCCTATCTGCCTAGGGGCAGCAGAGAGTGTTGGGGGGGAGAGCAGGGCAGTCAGGTGAGACAGAACTCTTGCTGTGGCTTCTTACTGTAGGTGACCAGCTCAAGCCCTGACCTCAGGAACGCAAACTCAGGAATGACTCACTACAAAGAAGCAAGAATTAGGACACCAGGGGGAATGTGGGGGGCAAGACACATGGGGAATACACGGACACATGGATGGACACATACTAGGGTTCCAGAAGAGCCACTCCCATGTTTTCCAATGTCTTGTTCCTTCCAAGCACTGAAGTATACTCTGTGACCCCTCACCACTCAGGCTCCAAAGCACAGCATTAGAAGTAGGCACAATATATATCAGCTATTTATAAAAGTTTGTTTGTTTGTTTGTTTTTGTTTTTTTTCGAGACAGGGTTTCTCTGTGGCTTTGGAGCCTGTCCTGGAACTAGCTTTTGTAGACCAGGCTGGTCTCAAACTCACAGAGATCCACCTGTCTCTGCCTCCCAAGTGCTGGGACTAAAGACGTGCACCACCAACACCCAGCAGTTTGGTTGTTTTTTAAGCAAAACATTTAGGCTCAACTTTATGACCCTCTAACCAAGGGAAAGGAGGACACAGAGGCCTCCATTTCATCGTCTCCACGGAGGGGTGAGGCCAGATAAGTACCATCCAAACTGTTCTTTCATAGAGCCCTACGCCCACAGCGGTCTCCAAAACAGACTGTGGAGTTCTTTATGTCAGCCTTCCTAAGGGATCTGCCACCGGGGAAACAAAAGCCAGAACTCCCTCGTCTCACTCCCTTCCTCGGCTGTGGCCAACATCTCCTGCATGGATCACAATGTATTTTCATTTCCAGAACAAAAATTGTTTCAAGGTCCAAAAGCTTTTGTGTCATCACTGCTGAGCAGCCAAACATAATGGCCTGCCACCTATTTCACTACTAAAATACAGAAAACAGATTAACAGTGACAAAATGAAGATCTTTTTTTTCCTATCAAATCATTACTTATATATGGCATTCTACAATCTAATACTCTCCCAACTGAGCTATTTTAGTGGCTGTAATTTTCTCTCTCCTCAGACTCTATTCAGTCCTGCAATGTAATTTAGACTACTTGCATAGGAATGAACAGTATACAGATGTAAATACACCATCTTTTCTGCAGGGCAAAGGCCCTGTGTGCTATGTGCACTGTTGGGCACCAAGCACCTAACACATACATGCCAGGCACTCCACTCATTTCTGTTAAATAATTTAGTGCATGTTGTTTGGTCCCTAACCCAGAGCTGATCACTGAGGGTCAGGAAAGGGAGGAAATATGGCATTTGTGTCTGTCCATCTGATCTGACTATTACAAGCACAGGGAAGGACACTGAAAACACGTGCATTCTGAGGTCAGGGTACCAGTGCAGAGATGAAAGCAGCATGGCTTTTGGAGGAAGGCTTCTTTCCTCAGGCTTTCACGGACGCTAAGATGCATGAAAATGCCTCGCTTGATTATCTCATCTTCCTAGAGGAATTCTAAAGTCTTCCAGCTGACACAATGATTCATGTGCATGACGATTCTGCTTCAGAAAACAACTGTGGTTCTCTGGCCAACTAGAAATAATACCATAAGTCTACATGACTATTTTGTTATAGCTGCCATATCTGTCTTCAAAGGCTAAAGAAATCCAAAATGCTGTCAATGTGCATTTTTCTTCTGGTGAATTTATAACTAACTTCAAAACATTCCTTTTTCACTAGACGATTATCTTCTAAAATACTGAATACTTTGGTTCCAAGCTGGCACAAACATTTCACATATAAGAAAAGGAAAATCAAACTAAAAACAACCTGCCACGTTTCATATTGAGCTGGCCATTTACTAGGAATATTTGTATATTTGTAACTTGTCTATCACTGTGATAAAACACCATGACCAAGGCAACTTATTAAGAAAAGTGTTTATGTGTTTATCGTCCCAAGGGTGAGAGTCTGGGAGAGTGAAATGAAAGCATGGAGGTAGGAGCAGGAAACTCAGAGCTCACATCTTGAACCACAAACACAAAGCAAAGAGTGAACTCGAAACAAAGTCCTTAAACTCTCAAAGCTCACCTCCAGGGACATATTTCCCCCAACAAGGCCACACTTCCTAAAGTCTCCAAATACTGCCACCAACTAGGACCCAAATTTCCAAATGCCAGAGCCTATGGGTGACATTCTCATTAAAAGCATCACAATTTGAAACCAAGAAAAATAACTTTTAAGGAATACATACTGCCATAGCTCTGAATGTGTGAAAAATGACAGCAAGGCTGCTGCAGAAAAGAGAAGCACAACAATCAGGCTGTGGGGGCAAAGCTCCTTATAATACAGTGAAGTGACACACACACACTCTGAGTGAAGGTGACAGCACTGATAAAGAGGGTCCCTCACACCAACAAGGCAAGTAGAAAGGAGGCTAAAATCATCGGGGAGCAAAGGGCAATTATATCCCAGGAAGCAACAGTTCCTGACCTTAAAGAGTTCATGAAATGCTCTGAGCACCATTAGGGGTCAGAATCCTCTCTTGTGTAAAAACACATACGAAGTTTCAGAGATCTGCAGGTCCTCCAAGGCTACTCAAAGATCTCGGGTTAAGAGTTTCCAATGGAGAGCTACAAGTCCATGGTGTAAAAAGAGTGGCACCGAGCTTTCTCAGTAAGGGAATCCAACAAAGGAACAGGGATTGGAGATGGGGTGTTTAAGAAGATAACAGACGTCAGGTAAAGTAGAACAAAGCGTGGGTGGCTGGAGAGATGGCTTAGCAGTTCAGAGAGCACTGCTGCTCTTATAAAAGACCCAAGTTCAGTTCCCAGCACCCAGGTCAGGAAGCTCACAGACACCTATAAACCCCCACCCCCATGACTTACAAAAAAAAAAAAAGCATAAAAACAAACAAAAGACCCAGAGGGTGAAGAGGCTAAAGTAAGGTCAATGAAGAATAGTATGAGAGCTAATGGAATCTACAGATCTCAAGGGGAAGAGAAACAAGATGGGGAGCAAGCATGGGAGAAAATGTCTGCTTGTGCAGGGGTTAGGCAAGCTTCTCATGCTGGTGACATGGTTGGCTTTCTCTTGTATTAGCTCTTGTCTCAAAGAAACCTTTCGGGACCTGTTTTCTGTGCTTCACAGCTCAAGAGACTAAGGCTGATGTGGTAAGAGTCCTGTGACAGAGTTAACAAAGCCAGTCTCTTGATCTTTGTCAGTAATGCTTGCTGCACAATCTGCCCCTGTGACACCCTGAAAGCATGCCTTCGAGGGCAATTTTCTAACAAAGGTGACACTAGACTACAAGCCCTTCTTGGTAGACACTGCCAGACTCTAAATTACATTCACAACTAACTGTCATGATTCTCTTTCCACATGAAATGGTACTTTCAACAGGTTATTTTTTAATTCTATAATTCCACTTGTCAAACTACCCCAAGTGTATTAGACTGTTAAGAGCTGCACACAGGAATATATATGGCCTCTAGCAGTCCCCGCTGTTGGGGAACGCTCCACTCCCACTTGGAGTGCCACACCTTTCTGTCACAACCAGGCTGCCAGCTGCCTTGCTTTAGTCATCTTAACAATACTGTTTTGTTCAAGCTGCTCCAAAGTCATGGATACATTCTTCAACTGCACTGATTTTGAAAGATTTATGACACAGATTTGGTCAAGTGTGTCTCATTATGGTTTTCCTTTAAAAGGGCTTTTTTGTTTTGTATGAATACTGGGTTTACAAGTAACTGTTCTCAAAGGTTCTGTAATTGGTATTTTCCACATGGCTAATGGGCAAAAACATAGAAGGTGTATTTCAACGCTGAGACATGCCCTGATACTGTTTTTCTCTTTTGTGAGTGAATGGTTGAAATTATCTTGTCACAGGTGTTAAACAAACACAAAACAGATGAACTCAAATACTCTGATTTAGTCATAAAATCTAAAAGAACTTTAGTGACAGAACACAAGACACACTTGGAGAAAACAATGCTAGAACCAAGTGCCGTCACTGCCACCATGCTGGATGCACATAACCATCTGTGATTATATGTGAGCTCTACAGAATCCAACATCTTTAAATACAGAAGATATAAGGGGGTGAGGGAGGGGACAATCCAAAAGTACAACAGGTTTTGTCTCTGTGGTTGGTATACAGGATTGGGGGTGCATGGAGGGGACAGACAAACACACTTTGTCTCTGCAGTTGAGATAGAGGATTGGGGTGCATGGAGGGGACAGACAAACACACTTTGTCTCTGTGGTTGGTATAGAGGATTGGGGTGCATGGAGGGGACAAACAAACACTTTGAGATAATTCATGGGAACTTAAAAATACCACTTAAATATATTCCTTATCCCTGTGTTTAGGAACAAGGCTCAGTGAGCACATGAATCTGTGCCTTCTGACCTCACTGTTCCACAGTAGTGGAAGACAAGCAGTAACTATATGTGCACTGGGAGTTTTAGTTGTGCTTATCTGTTTCTACGCCTGTTTTCCCAACCAGACTGTGAGCTGCCCAGAGCAGATGTATTATAGCCCGTGATCAGTGGCTGGTGCACTACATATAAAATAAACAAATGAAGGACTCTGCCTTCAGAGAGTTTATAACCCAGAATACCTATAATCTCAAGTAGCTAATCTTGAATGCATTTTCTAATGTAACTGATATATGTATAAAAACATGAACTATCAGCATTCTATAACTGTTTTAAAAGCAGGTTCTAAGCTTCCAGTGGGAGGAATGTCAGAACTTTTTGGAGCCTTCTCATGGCAAAGGGAAGTCTTTGAATGTTCTCTAAAATAGTCTCTTATTCTAAGCCCTTCTCTGCCAAGCCAGTCGTCTCTCTCTTGTTGTTGTGTGGTGGTTGAATGGTTGGTTTGTTACAGGGTCTTATTACATACACTGTCTGACTTGGAACTCTCTTTGTAGACCAGGCTGGCCTTGAACTCACAGAGATCTGTTTGACTCTGCCTAGCAAATGCTAGGATTAAACTGGGGATTTTACCTTATAATTTACTAGATTGTGAAATTAACCTACCTTGACAGATAAATGAGTCATCTTCCTAAAATTTCAGCTGAAACAGCTCAGTTTTAGACAAGTAGCAAACCCCTAAACTGAGTTGAAACTTTAATTATTGTCCAAATCCAGGCCTATTTTCATGTGCAAAGTCTGTCCTTCGTGATCGAAAACCAAATTTTAGCAAACTGTTGACACGAGGAGTCACTCTAAACCCACTTCAGTGTCTTAAAGGCCTCACCAGGAATGACAATTATCGGTACAAATCCTGCAATACTTGCTCCATTCTGTTTCCTCCACATGGCACACTGCCATACAATGTATTTTTTTTTATTCAAAAAATTCAATGTCTTACTTAGAAACAGCTTGAAAAGTTGGCTCATGGCCTATTTGTAACTGATACTAAAGCTTAAATACCTTCTCAGTAAAGTTATACTAACTTCAAAATACTCTGGGATCAACTATTAAAATGTTTTTGTTTCAGTTACAACACTAATGAACACCAAATGCTGGAATGTGTTTTAATGGTCAAGTGCACCAAGGATTTTCTTAAAAGCAAAGCTAGATCAACTGTCCATTATATACCTAAAGGCAGATTAACCAGCCCTGATACAGATACACTTGAAAGATTTAATACTTCAGTGTGCAATCAAGCATAAGAAAGTTTAATTCAAAACGCCTGCTCAACCAGTTACATTTCTCCTATAAGAATCCAAACTCCCACTTCCCAAGCCACCTCTTTCATTCTTTGCACAAATCACCTTGATTTCAGAATCCCTATAAAAATGGTGATGTGAGATGAGCCCTAAGTGTTCCTTCTTATCCCAAAATGAAACAGAAAGTACCATTAGGGGTAGGAGAATGAATACCAATTCACTATGATTATTCAAAATCCAAAAGAACTATGATGGGATTTTAGGAAACAAAATAATAGTTATTTTAAAATTTCTCAGCAGGCAGAGGCAGGTGGATCTCTGTGAGTTTGAGGCCAGCCTGGACTACAGAGGAAGTTCCAGGACAGCCAGGACTGTTACACAGAGAAGCCCTGTCTCAACAAACCAAAAAGGAAACAAAAAAATTGCAAAGGAGAATAAGCTATTTAGGGCATCTCTACAGGTTCACATGACATCTAGGAAGGTGGCACTTTAGGGACTGTTCGGGCTCCTTCCCAGTGCCATACCACATCTCGGCAGGAAGTAGTAGAGCAGAGCTATGGGGGTGACCATAGATAGCTCTCTGTCTCATCTTGCTATGCTTTTCCTCTCCATGTTAACTGTAGCAGCTTTCTCTCCCAGCCACCCTCACATCCATGCTGGGTGGGGCAACCATCATTGTCAACACCATCTCTCTGCTTCTGATCTTTCATTTTTCTCTTTGTTGTCCTGTGATGGCCATTTTGATTTTGCCCTTTGGGGCCTTCAATATGGACTTGCCCAGAATCCAAAGTGTAGGTGTTTTTCATTTTGCTTTTCAATTACTAATCAATTATTTTTGTTGAGATAGTCTTCAGTTCTTGCTTGCTACTCTAACACTTTTGCTGCTCAAAAGGTGGTTGGCTTTTGTTTGATTTCTGCCCTTCTTCATATAGAGGCTCTCCCATCAGGCCTTACTTCCATGTTTCATTCTAGTCTCAGGGCACAGATAACTAAGAATTTACAAGATATGCCATATTAAAAATTTACAATTGCCATGCCAGGGGACACAGGCATGTAACCCTAGCTACATAGAAATCTGAGGCAGGAGGACAGAGTTTAAGGGCTTTGTGAGCTACACAACAAACTCAAGCCTAACCTGAGCAACAAATCTCAAATGTTTCAAGAGTGAAGGTGAAAAGGGGGTAAGGCTTCGGTTAGGGTCGAGTAGAGCGCCTGCCTAGCACACAGGCGGCTCTAAATTCAAGCCACAGTTGAGGGGTGAGGCTGAAGACCGACTATGCTATAAAGAAAATGAAAACTAAAACTTTAGAGATCTGCTTAAGTAGTCTCTGTCATTTCAAAAGTTACTCTGCACTTGCAAAGTGAACTAATCACAAGCCACTGCTGTCTCTCTTCATGGAATCTCCCCCAGACTCTTCCACGTGGGTCTGTTATGTTAGTCTGATTTTCAGATACAGCATGTACACTAATAAAACTGTATTTCTTTAGATGACCATTTTGTTTTGACACCTTAGATTTACACAGATTTATTAGTCAGAATCAATGAGGTTTATCATGCTATTATTAGATACCAACTGAAAGTCCTTTAAAGCAAATGTGTTATTCTATGTTACCATGGAATGCCTTTTGGAAAATACAAATATATACAAAAACTCTGCCACTATCCAATACTGTTTTTAATCATTACATTTTCCTTCAATCTTGTCCCAAGTCCAGTTCATAATTAATGAATGTTGGAAATTATAACCTAGCACAAATAGTACTTCCTTTGGTTTACTAAACTTCAACTAATACTGCCTTCTGTTTACCAAGTAACTTCTTCACTCCAAGAAAAACACAGACATCCTCTTCAACAATTTGCCTCTTTCCTCTTAGGAAAACCTACAGCAGCTCAGACCTCTTCAAACTACCACTGTGTAGATACCACCGCCACACCACCACACACCCGAGTGGGTACCATCACCTCCACACCACCACACACCCGAGTGGGTACCATCACCTCCACACCACCACACACCCGAGTGGGTACCATCACCTCCACACCACCACACACCCGAGTGGGTACCATCACCTCCACACCACCACACATATAACTTCCTTTGAACTTGGCTAGTTCAGTCTGCCTATACTCTCTATATTAGATGATTTAACAAAAAAAAAAAAAAACTTCAGTCAGTATAAATAAATGACAAAACAGGATTTAAAAAATCTTATACAAGAATACAAAGTTTTACATCTATTTTAAAAGGAGACAGTAATTATCCAAATGACTGTCTTCCTCTTTAGCTCTAAACAGCTGGATATTCTTAAATTTAATTATTTAAGAAATGAGATAATCCATCCCTAGGAAAAGACTTAGACTTCCAGCCTTCCCCATTCCTCCATGGCTAATCCCCTGGGGGGAAATCAGTTGCATCTGTTTGTCTTTGCATTGATTTTTTTGAATTTCTTTTATGGTAAACTATACATAAAATATATCATCTTAACCCTTTTTAAGCTTAGCCATGTGGAGCGCATCCACACTCTGGTACAAGCAAGCTCTAGATTTTATCTTGCAAGACTGAAACTCTAAACCCATTAAACCTCTCTCCATCAATCCATCATCTTCCTCCCTAACCCTGACAACCACCTGTCTGTCTCTGTGAGTTTAGATCAGACAGTAGATGCATACAGTATCTGAATTTTTAAGACTACTATTTCACTTAGCATAATGTTCTCAACCTTCATTTATGCTGCAGTATTGTCTGGATTTCTTCCACCTTAAAGCTAATGATGTTCTAGTGTGTGTAAATACATATTTGTTTTTCCAGCTACCAATCACAGGCACTTCCTTTCACATAACAAAGAACTATAATGTTGTCATGCATATAGTTACAAATTAATTTTTAGACAATTTGTCAAAAGCTCACAGTACAAAAAGTTTAGAAAACAGGTTCACCATATAGCTTCTAGAAAAGCATGTTGTCTTTCATACAATGAAATTAATAGAAAATGATTTTTTAAAGCTTATCTATTTGAGTTGTCACTATTTCTTCTGCATTCAAGCACAACAGTCTACCAAACCACTGAATGAAGCTTCTATTTCTAAAATGAATATATAATACTCCATTATGAAGAAGCCTCCACCAATATCTTCCAATGCAAACACTCACAGTTTTATGAGAAAGCAATAAAACAATTGCTGATTTTTCATGAAAGAGCCTTACAGCTTCCTTGACCAGTTCATGTTTCTCTTTTCAATTTCCACTTTTCTACGGGAAAGCATACATGTTATTGAGACACATTTAATCATATAATCAATAAGCTGCTCAGAGGTTTAAAACATCACAGAAACTGAACTCTTAAGTCTTGTGTGACACCAGGTCAAAGCTTTTCGGTTGGTTTAAAACATCACAGAAACTGAACTCTTAAGTCTTGTGTGACACCAGGTCAGAGCTTTTCTGTCGGTACAAAGGTGGTGATGGGATGAGCACAACACATGTCAGAGCACTTCCTCCCAGCTCTAGAAAACAGCATGCTCCCAAGGCTTACACTATGTGTTTTAGCACCAGTGCCCATCCCCAGGTGTGGCTATGGTTCAGCACTGGATATGCTAGTTTACAGCATTATTATTCCCAGAGGACTGTTCAACAGAAAATACACAGAAAGCTGTCCTCAGTTCCCTAATAATCCCTCCCGTTAAGAAGTTTCAAGGTGAGCCAGTCATTGGTGGCGCACGCCTTTAATCCCAGCCCTCGGGAGGCAGACATAGGCGGATCTCTGTGAGTTCGAAGCCAGCCTGGTCTACAAGAGCGAGTGCCAGGATAGGCTCCAAAGCTACACAGAGAAACCCTGTCTCAAAAAAAGAAGGAGAAGGAGGAGAAGAAATTGTTTCAAGGTGACTTACTATGCTTTAAATGGCAAATATGATGCATACAAAAACCATCTGTTTACAGGGAACATTTACCCTCACTGTTTTCACTAAACAGATGAAATGCTAGATGATTCTAAGGAGACAAGAAGACAACTCCACTGTTTCTTGGAAGAGCTGGACTAGGGATGCTGACAGAGGAGAAGTTATTTTCCTTTTAAAAGCTCACAAGAGATTTTAAAAATTGTGACTTTTTCAGCACCTATATGACTATACAAATCTTAATATAAATCCTAGACTATGCACTCTAGTTAATAATAGCATGTCAATTATTAATTTGTTATTTGGAAAAAAGTTGAAAAATAGAGAAAATTGGGGAGGCAGGGGGTAGGGAGCATAAGGGAAGATTTTCCATGCAATTTTTCTGGAAGCATAAAACTAGAAAACTAAGCAATAAATTCTACTGGTCAATAAAGATGCAAGAAAACCCAGGAATTTTTATATGTAACGAGTATATTATGTATATTTTATGAGAGATGATTTTGTTGTTAAAACTCTAATTACAGTTAACATAGAGATAATAAGAGCTATATCACTGCAAGACTCTCATTCAGTAAAATAATTCACATTTTCAAAAAAATGTTACCATCCAGAATACACAAATGCACAATTCATAGAACGAAAAGGCATCTTAACAGATGGTCCTGGCACTAGAAAGTGCACTAGGATGATCCATAGTAGACCCTTATCTCTCCTTCTCATACCTCTCTGAGGTATTTTTGGAGACATTTTTCCCTAGCTATGTTCACCTATGAGATCCAAATGCCACAATTATTACTACATCATTATGAAGTCACTCTCCCCATACGTAATCTAACTTGCAATTTATCTTCCTATCGGGGGCCAAAAATAAGTTATCTAACCAGTCTTTACAAATTTAATTGAGGATTCTTTAAATTTTGCTCCTATTCTCAAGTATAATCTATCTACAACATGGAATAATCATTTCAAGGAAGAAATGGAAAACATGCCAAACATAGCTTTTTTGGTGTGTTAGTAGTCTAACAGCTCTCCCAATTTTTAGGCAAATACTACTTCTGTAGCTGAAAAAAATGTAGTGAGATATTCACCTGTATCTCTGACCACACCCTTTTGGGCATGGTCACAGGTACAGACATGACAGAGAGTGGGTTTTAGGTCTGGGGTCGGGACAGGAGGCTCTCTCTTGCTTCTGCTCAGGTCACAGAGGGCAGCCTGGGTGAATCCTTGGAGCTGGAACTTGTGGTAGTGACCCACTTTCTTGTGCCTTCTCCCCAAATAAAGTTACATTAACCTATTTTGAGACTAGCCCCGTGAATCTTGATCCGTGCATCCACAGAAAACCATTTACAACAGTTTATTTTCAAATTGGCTTGATCCAAGCATCTGAAATCTTTATAGTGACTGCATTTCCAATGCTCCAGGGCATATGGGTGTGTCTGGGGTGTGGATAGAGAACTACAACAGTGGGGTTCAAATCTCAGCTATCTTCCCTGAGTTTACTCACTAGAGGGCAATGACCTTACTCTCTCAGATTCAGCTGCCATATCCAGAAAATGAGGAATACCAGAGTCACCAAAACACAGGTTGTTTTAAGGCTTAACTTAAATAATGTTAGCACAGAGGCTGGCATACCATAAACACCAAATAAATGGTAGGTTAGAAACCGTAGCGGGGCTGTTACAGTGTGGCGCAAGCTGGTTCCTTAGTGGGAAGCAGGGACACTGCCAGCAAACTGCAGGGCACAAAACCTCCTCCATGGGCTTCCTGAGGACAGCAGCCCATGCCCAACTCATCACACAGAAGCTCACACACAATGGCTACATAAATATATGGTCCATAAAAGGAGAGCCAAGAAGCAAACTCTAGAAGTGAGGCCAGCATTGACCTGAAAGTGAAAGCCTCTTAGCAAGCATGGACAGGCTGCTCAACTGCCAGGTTTCGTTTTCCTTATCTCTAAGGTGGGGATAATGCCACTTGCCTCACAAGGCTGCTAGGCTAATGAGGAGTCACTCATGTAACACTCTAGTCACTTCTAATACACTGTAAGCAGCCAATCAAAAGCACTAAGACAGACATGGTGATGATGAGCACTTTTAAAATCCAATGACAAAAGAAATAATCTCATATTGCCTCATATTTCTCCTTTAAAAACAATGTTAAACTTCTACTTATTACATAGAATGCCGTTTTTTCCTGAGAACTGGCTAAAGATGTGTCTCATTACTCTCTTTCCACAAAGTCAATTTGGATAAAGCAATAGACAGATAATTTAATCACTGAAATTACCTTATCTATGACTGATAACTAACCCACCAACTACTGGAACACAACAGCTGCTGCATTCTATGTAATAAGTAGAACTAGCCATCTGCCTGAGGACACACAGCCAACCAGGACACCACTCCATTTCTATCTCTGGATCTTACGCCAAAGGACAATAGGAATGGGCAGAGAGAGGTAGCCACACACCTGTGATATACTTACTCTATGCTGCCAAATGTGGCACAAATGGACTGGTCCTGACCCTGCAGACTAGCATAGCTCAGTACTGGTAATGACCGAACTTTCTTCCTCTGGGTGAAAGAGACTCTTGGTATTCCACTCTCTCTCGTTCCATGGGGAAATAAAATCCCAAAGACTGAGTTACACAAGCTCCCAGTCAGTTACTAAAGAAAAAAAAATATAAGAAACCCTGGGCCCCTAGTTCTCCAGTGATCCTTCCAGAATCTCTCCTACTAATGAAAGTTCATCTTGACACAAGTACAGTCATTCCCAGAAGTTACATGGACACAATGGTAATTATTTTTTCTTCCAAATGTGTCATGGTTTGAATGCAAAATGTCCTCCATAGGTTTGGGTATTTGAACACTTAGGCCCCAATTAGTGGTGCTATTTGGGGAGGTTTAGGCAATACGGCCTTGCTAGACGAAGTAAGTCACTGATGGGCTTTGTGATTCGATAGCCTCACCCTATTTCCAGTTCTCTCTGCTTCATGCTTGTGGTTGAGGATGTGAGTTCTCAGGTGTTGTGGAATATTTGTTTACACTGTGTGACGATGTGTCACCATGGTTGCTTTAATAAGGAGCTGAATGGCCAGTAGCTTGACTGGAGAGAATAGACGGGACTTCTTGGCATAGAGAAGAAGTGAGTGGAAGGAATCTAGGGTAAGGGATTTCACCAGCAGACTTGGAGCAAGTCGGACATGCTGTACTGAGGGAAGGTAAAAGCCACATGACAGAACATAGATTTAAGAGAAGCAGGTTAATTTGGATTATATGAGCTAGTTGGGGACAAGCCTAAGCTAAAGGAAAGCTTTCATAATTAATAAAAAGTCTCCATGTCGTTATTCAGGGGCTGGCTATCCAGAGACAGTCCCACAAGAAAGCTTGCTACACTCAGGCTCCTGCCGCTCCAACCGCCATGGCAATCTGCTGCCATGCTTCCTCGCCATAATGGATTCTTGTCCCTACAGAATAAACTCTTACATAAGTTGAGTGCTCGTGACATCTTATCACAGCAAGTGATGAGGGATTAATACAAAATGCTAACAGAACATTAGTTCCAGTGGACCCTATACACATACTGCCACTTCTGTGTGCTCACTGAGACTGCAGATCTGTTATCTCTGAAACAAGTTTATGGAGCTAAAGGAAGAGACCTTCACAACCACAACATTTTCTCAGGAGGAACACTTCTAAAATCTAGTGCTCTCACTTGCCTCACCCTTGCACGTGCTGAGATCATAGGTATCATGTAACCACACCTAGTGAAATAAAATAATTTAATCCTAACTTTTTTCTCCTCGTTTTTTATCATCCGGCTTACCAAATGATCCTAGTACCAAATCTAAACCAAAATAGAACTCTTCATTCTTTTTACACCAAGAGTCTAATCATTGGTAGCCTACTACAGGCTACAGTTGATATCACTATACTAAGTACAAAACGGAGATCTGAGCTGGGTGATGGTGGTGCACAACTTTGATCCCAGTACTTGGGAGGCAGAGGCAGGCAGATCTCTGAGTTCAAGGCCAGCCTGGCCTAAAGAGTGAGTTAGTTCCGGGACAGCCAGGGCTACACAGAGAAACCCTGTCTCAAATAAACAAAAACAAACACCATACACCTAGTTGCACGTATGTCACACCATGTAGGTGTGTTTACACACATTCTGTAGTAGTCATGCCACAAAGTGAACTACTGATACATTTCTCAAACTCTATCCTTGCCATAAGTGATACAAAATGAACATTTAAGGTCATCTGAGGAAACTTAAATATCCTATAGCACACTTTTAAAGTTTTAGTTCACTGTGATCTATATCACACAGCACAGTGGTGATCACAGTATAAACTATATTACCAAAAGGTTTTTGAATAATAGAAACAAAACAAAAATCTCCAGTAAAGAATGAGTGTGTAGGGCTAGTTAATAGCTCTGTCAGCAAAGTGCTAACCTTGCAAACACAACGACTGAAGTTTGATCCCCAGAACCCAGACTTTAAAAGCCAGATGAAATGGCATATTCTGGTAATCCCAGAGCACGGGAGGCAGACCAGGGACACTGGGGCTCGCTAGCTAGCCACCTACCCAGCTGAGAGAGTTCCAGGACAGGACAGATCTCATCTCAAAGGAAAAAGTAGGCCATGCTGAGAAACAACACTGGAGGTTGTCATCTGGCCTTTGCACACACTGCACACATACATGTACATATACCCACACACATGTGCATTTGCAGACACACATACACATGCACACAAGGAGTGAATATAATAGCTATGTTTTATAATGTGGATGGGTCAAATTTAGTTCAAAAGGACTATTAACATCTATGTTAAGGACATAAATATAACCCAAATAAAATTAAAAGATAAACAGCTACTTTAAAATCTGAAATTACCTCTTTTTCAATGATGTACTTGTGACAGCTGATACATGAATGACTATGATAATTCAACAACCAAGATGGGCCTTCATTCTCAGAAATCTACGAAAGAAAAGTACAACTTAAATTTAGTTTATAAACAATTACTGAAACCCACAACTGACATCTGGAATGCTCTGATCATACCAGAGGAACTTACTGTCAGACAGTATAAAATAGTTATACAATGAGCCTAAAGCAAAAATAATAGTGTTGTATCACATATATTGTATGTATTTTTCCCTCCTAAAAACAGTTCTGCAAAGTAAATAATATAATCTACTTTGCAACTGAAAAAAAATCCGTAGTTGAGCAACCTGCCCTTTATACAGTTGCTCATGTACAAGGTCAAATCATTCTTTCAGAGAAACTAGGTAGAAGGTTATATTTAATTTACTAAAAAGAATTATGAAAGTATCATCAAAAACCATAAAGGCTTACCTGTCACATGTCCCTGTAAAAACACTGACTTACATTCATAAACAACTACCATTTCAAAAGCCTGTGGTCTGGATTTCTTCCATACATGGGCTTCATGTGCACTGCCTAGCAGGACAGAATTTCTCAGTAGTAAGACCTGAGGTACACCACTTTGTATAGAAGATACAACCTTTGACATTGCAACCCACCAATGTCATCTACAATGTGCACACTGGAGAAGAGTATAATTGAGTTATAAGACAAAAAATCTCATAATATTTTAAATTTACGGTTTTATGTCAGACCAAATTCAAAGCTATTGTGGGTGGAACCCATTGTTTATCTGTCCCTCCTTTGCTTCCAGAGACCAGACCCCAAAGAGCTAGTTTCTCTGTCTAGCTACAGGGCAAGGTACTACACTCTGCCAGTCCCATATTTTCAGAGATGGTGCAGGGGTAAATAAATCCCTAAGAAAAATAAATGGGAAATCAGCCCTCTGTCAGATGTGGGGTTGGTGAAGATCTTTGCCCATTCTGTGGGCTGCTGTTTTGTCTTGTTGACTGTGTCCTTTGCCTTACAGAAGCTTCTCAGTTTCAGGAGGTCCCATTTATTCATTGTCAATCTCAATGTCTGTGCCACTGGTGTAATGTTCAGGAAGCAGTCTCCTGTACCAATTTGTTCAAGGGTACCTCCCACTTTCTCTTCTAAGAGGTCCAGTGTGGCTGGAAATATGTTGAGGTCTTTGATCCATTTGGACTTAAGTTTTGTGCATGGTGATAGATATGGATCTATTTGCAATCTTCTACATGTCAACAGCCAGATATGCCAGCACCATTTGTTGAAGATGCTTTCTTTTTTTCATTGTATAACTTTAGCTTCTTTGTCAAAAATCAGGTGTTCGTAGTCATGTGGGTTAATATCAGGGGTTTTCAATCAGATTCCATCGGTCTACCTGTCTATTTTTGTGCCAATACCAAGCTGTTTTCAGGACTATGGCTCTATAATAGAGCTTGAAGTCAGGGATGGTGATGCCTCTAAGTTGCTTTATTGTACAGGGTTGTTTTGGCTATCCTGGGTTTTTTGTTTTTCCATATAAAGTTGAGTATTGTTCAATGAACTCAACAAGCTAACCATCAAAACACCAAACAATCCAATTAAAAAGTGGGGTGCAGAATTAAATAGAGAATTCTCAATAGAGGAATCTAAAATGGCTGAAAGATACTTCAGAAAGTGCTCAACATCCTTAGCTATCAGGAAAATGCAACTCAAAACAACTCTGAGATACCATCCTACACGTGCCAGAATGGCTAAAGTCAAAAACACCAACGACAGTCTATGCTGGAGAGGATGTGGAGAAAGAGGAGCATGCCTCCATTGTTGGTGGGAATGCAAACTTGTATGACCACTTTGTATGGCAGTTTCTCAGGAAAATGGGAATCAGTCTACCTCAAGATCCAGAAATTCCTCTCTTGGGTATATACCCAAAGAACGCACATTCATACAACAAGGACATATATTCAACTATGTTCATAGCAGTATTGTTTTTAATAGCCAGAACCTGGAAGCAACCTAGATGCCCCTCAACCAAAGAACAGATGGAGAAAATGTGGTACAGTTACACAATGGAGTATTACTCAGTGAGGAAAAAAACAATGAAATCATGAAGTTTGCAGGCAAATGGATGGAACTGGAAGAAAACATCCTGAATGAGTTAACCCAATCACAGAAAGACAAACAGGAGCTGTCATCCAGTAGCTGATCGAAGCAGAAGCAGGTACCCACAGCTAAACATTGAGCCATACTCCTGGAATCCAGTTGTGGAGAGGGAGATGAGCAAAGGAGCCAAGACTGTGTTGGAGAAACCTGCAGAAACAGTTGACCCGACCTAGTGAGAGCACAGAGACCCTAGTGGTTAAGTTGGGGAACCAGCGTTGGATTGAACGAAGCCCTCTGAATGTGGGTGCCAGCTAGGAGGCCTGCGAAGTCTATGGGACCTCTAACAGTGGAGCCAGCTAGTGCAGAAATGGACATTGGGGGCCCATTCCCTATGGAGAGATACTATTGCAGCCCAGATACATGAAAGAGGACATAGGCCCTCCCAAATGATGTGACAGACTTTGATGATTCCCCCATGGGAGGACCTCACTATCCTTGGGGAGTGGGTAGGGGATAGGTTGGAGGGGTGGTGGGAGGGCAGGGGAATGGGAGGATTGATACATAAAATATAAGTGCTTCTATAATAAAATAAAATAAATGGGAATAGGAAAAAAACTATAAAAAGTTTTTAAACTTAGAAATGAAATAAGCATGATCTACATAGACACTGGATACAAGACTGACAAGATCCCATCCCCATAGAACTTCCAATCTCCTGATCTGTGATAGCCTTGTAGACACAGGTAAGATACACAAAAAGACACGGGGTTTGGATTTTTGGATCTGAGATGCTCAGCTGGTAAAAACCCATGCAAATATTTCAAAATTCAAAAAACTCTGAAATCTGAAACACAATAGTACCTAAATGACAACATGTTCCAATGATTCCAATCAGTTTACCAATACATGACGTTTAATAACCCTTGGAATTTTATACAGTGCTTTCCAAGCATCTCACTACAGCAACCTACAACAAAAGTGAGTAGTCTCCATTGACTAATGAGGAAGCAGATTAAGAAATATTGTATCCTGCAGTAGGGAGGGGGCACAAATAAGAAAAAGCCAAAGTTTAAGCCCAGCTCTAGACCAACTACATCCAAAAAAATGAGTCTGGTTTCCATCAAGTGAATTCACAGATCAATTCATACCCTCTGAAATAAATGCCTCATCATCCATCTATCATACCACAGTTTCACAGTCATGACAAAGCCATGGTTGTATGAGGAAAGTGGACAGCAACTAAGGACAAATCCTAACAAAGGCTGGGCAACAGAACCAAGCTTTTCATACTCACTTCTCAGGACAAGCCCAATCCTCACATACTCCACCCTGCAACAATCTTAACTACACTGTTCAACAGTATGAGAGAGCGAATGAGTACAGTGATTTTTTTTTTTTTTTTGGTGGGGGTGTTTCAAGACAGGGTTTCACTGTGTAGTCCTAGCTGTCCTGAAACTAGCTCTGAAGAGCATGATGGCTTTGAACTTAACGGAGATCCACCTACATCTGTCTCCCAAGTGCTAGGAGTATAGTAATCTTTAAACAGGGTACTAGAGAGTGATTATGGGATATGCAAAGACTAAATGCCAGCAGTCCAAACAGCAGACATATACAAATATCCCTGATTAAAAGGTGAGAGCATCTCAAATACTCACACCCCACTTTTACCACAATATCAGCCTCTGTGAGATCATACTTGTGACCTCTTCATTCTAAGTCTCTTCTCAGACTGGGGACAGAGCTTAGTTGGAAGTGTAGCAAGATAAATAAAAGACCCAGAAACAGATATTGGGGTTCAAGCTTCAAGCTGACGATCAGAAAAGCAAAGCATCCATCACTAGCTCTTACTCTACCTCAGACTGAAAGGCAATCCTGGCTCCACCAAACCTCAGACTGTAATCCCAGACTGCTATGTTCTCCTCAACGTGGCTGGAGAATCCTGAGCTGAATGGCTCTGCCTTTTATACCTCTCAAATCCTGGGATTAAAGCCATGAGCTCTGATTCACTCTCCAGTAGGCCAGGGTGGTTTTAGACTCAGAGATCCATCTACCTTTGTCTTCTGAGTCCTGGAACTGAAGGTATCTGTCACCACTGTCCAGTTTCTATAGCTAACTAGTGTGGTCAGCCTTGCAAACTGATCTCCAGTAGCTTTATTAGATCATAAACAATGCATCAACACATGGAAGAGTCTTTGCTTTGCATTCATGAGGTCCTGAGTTAGATCCCCAGCACCACGGGGTGGAGAGGTGACAGGGACACATCTACTCCTCAAAGACTTCTAGGGACATATCCCACTGCAAGTCTGTAAGATGCTGTGAAAACTACTTCTGGCCACGTGGTGGTGGTGCACGCCTTTAATCTCATCACTCAGGAGGCAGAGGAAGGAAAATCTCTGTGAGTTCAAGGCCAACTTGGTCTACAAAGCTACACAGAGAAACCAAGCTCAAAAAAAAAAAAAAAAAAGGAAGAGGAAGAGGAAGGAGGAGGAGGAAGAGGAGGAAAGACAGACTAAACTACTTCTGCCTCTGGTCTGAGATCTACAGGAACGACAAATAAGCATCTACTTTGTCTGCAGAAATCACTCCTCCCTCCACTGTCCTCATAAGGATTAAAAACCCCAAACTGCCAATGCTTCCACATCCTTAGTCCCACAGATGGGTACAAGTATTCAGACAATGATTTCTATGGGGGCACTTTTGGATTTTAAATTTAACATGGCTCAATTGAAAATTGAAAATTGAAAATATTTCATCTAAATTATATTCCCTTATATTTAACTTAAAATCAAAATAGGCGGTATCCACAAGAAACCAAAACTAGCTTAAAAATATTCTTCATTTTTAAAAATCTCAACTGAAAAGCTTACTATTTATTTATTGATTGATTTATTGATTTATTTATTTATTTTTGGTGCTGAAAACTGAGCCTGCAGCTTCTCACTCCACTGTTAAACCAAACCCAAAGGCCTTCAGTTAAAACAGGTTATGAGACAAAAGTATTTGTTAGTGATGATAAAAGCTTTCTATATCTTATGATCAGTTGGCCAAACTGAAGGTTCTTATAATAGCTTCTTAGATCGTCAACATTAGAATAGTTGATAAAACTCAATGACTTGGTAATTTTATCATCACAGACAAGTTCAGACCTATCAACAAGCATTAAATTTCAAAGTTACGAAGTCATTATGCCATCAAGCAGTAAATTAAGACTTACCAGTTTAGGCCCCCTGGGAGTTATGATCTTGCCTGATGTACTATTCTGCCTAGTTGGCAACTGGCATACAATCAATATGCACTTTGCTGTCAAATGCATGAAAGATGACTTCACTACTTCACAATCATTAGCATACTCACTGTCCTGTGTGTCCTGGTTCCATCTTATAGGAGCCTTCCAATTATCGCCCCACATACTTCAGCCAAACTGGTGACTCAAAACATTCTACAATCCCTCACCTTGTCCAGGCTCCCTCTTCAAATCACACCCGACACACACCTCAGTGTCTTCATCCCATTACTTCATAAAACTGCTCCAATATTTCTAGTTTGGGGTACTATCTCTTCCATCAGAACCAATAAAACATTGACATTCCACAACAGGCTTTCAGTAGACACTGCTAGAGGAACTGAAGGTACTGCCACTATTGAGCTACTCTTCTGCTAGCCAACATGCTTTTTTCCTAAGCTTTCTTCTGATTAGGAAATCAACAGCAATAACAAACAAAATCTGACTCATCTTTGCAGAGATCATTCCTCACTCTATGTGATATGTGTGGGATTGTCAGATACAAAAACCCCTGTTCCATCCCACCTCTGAAATAATCTCCCCATATTTTACATTTCATATACACACAATTGACAAACTGTATGATACTTAGGCTAGAGTGGCATTTTGTAAAGCTAAACTCTCAGTGGAGAAAGCAACCACATCAGCACAAGGGTCCGAACTCTAACAGAAACATCTTCTGCAAAGAAAGGAAGGACTCCTGCAACAAACATGCTGACAGCACTCTAGGCACCCAAGTCCATGTGCCATTTCAGATATTCTCCACCACAAACCCTGAATGACCAGCCAATCCAAGCCTAAAGCAATAAAACTCAGAGAGTACATCTCACAAATGTTATCGCCTCTGAAAGACAGCATGTGACCTTATAAATACAATTTAAAAGCCTATTAGCTTCAGTTAAATGGTTAACTGTTGATGCCAGGGACTATGTAAGGAAGACCAGCCAGACTATACTACAGCAGTCTTTAGAATAAGAAGGAAGTGGGGGAGGTTTTTATACCCACTCACACACTACATAATGTCTTTTTCATTGCAGTGACCTAAAGAAATAAAAATTAAGTCCACTTACAAAGGGGTCTTTGAAACCATGGCTTGATTTCATGGATAAGCTATGTGGTTTGCAAGACCTGAAGATACAGTAAATGACATGGTCCACTCAAGAAAAAGTTGGAAATGGCGTGGGAGTTTATACTGGGTGTGAAATGGATGTGCTCCAGTTCTCACTCAGCATCACCACCTACAGCAAGCCACTGTCCCCAGAAATGCTCATCTCGTCTATCAGAACTAACTGAGAAGCATGGCCCAAAAACATCACACTAATACCACCTGCTAGGAAATGTATTTTTCCAGTGTCAGTAAGCAAAGCAAAACATCTCACATAGGTAACAACATTATTTTCTACTCCAGGATGTCCTCCTGAATTTACTGCTAAATGGGGTTAAGAAGAAAATGAATACAGGTACTATTTTCTTCCTTCTTTTTTTAAGGAAGATTAGTATATTGGGTACACTGCAAAGGAGCAATGGGTCAAGCAGTCAGTATAGTGCTGCTTGCATCCTAGGCATTATTTTTGGTAATAATTTTTTCAATAAAAACCTCTTATACATTTTTTGTTAAATAGGAAAACTATATCTGAGCCAAAGATGCCTCCAGAAACACATTAAAAATCCCATTTACAGAAAATTCATGAAGTAAGGTCATCATCTTTTAAATGCTTCATTAAGAAGCTAAATCCTTAGAGCAAACTCTGCAAAATTCCAATACAAATGAGTTTTGACATGTTCACAGTAATCCCAGCCTTAATGTCATAAATGTTCTCTGAGCATTTGCTCCACCTGAGCTTCACAACACAGGATCTCAGGCACAAAGCAAGTCATGAAGCCTGTTCACCTCAGAGTAAAAGGTACAAGAAACAACACTTCCTTCCCATTAAAAAGGTCTGTCCATAGACTGCTGTTCTCCTTCCTTGATAAAGAAGTCAGTAAAGGTTCCAACAAGGGACATTTTCAAAGGTTGTTTGGGAAATCTTTTGGAGCCACTTCTTCCAACATGTTTATTTTTTATGTCTCTCAATGAAAAAGGTTTGACAGTCACTAGAATGCCAGACTAAAACCAAAAGTCCTCTCACACACTACCACCCCACTACCTTGGCTCAACACAAAATACTCCAAGTAAGCAGGTGACAAGGTGGCCTTGCTTCTGGCTGGTGAATATATGTCTAGAGATCACCTAAAGCATGTTGGGTTGCAGTGCTGAGTATGGGATGCCTACCTCTCTGTAAATTATTGACCAGAGAGGCTCGGAGGCCACCTAAATATACAGGCTATTACCATTGCTTTGGTCACCCACCAAAACTAGATGGCACTAATGCACTAGTGGCATGACTATTATGGGATAACCAACCACTGTTCTACTTGGACATGACGCCCAGTCCATAGTAAATCAAATCAGGCCTAGCACAGTAAATCTGATCAAAAGCCCATGGCTGTCGAGGGCATCGGCCCTTGTGGGGAACCTACTATTATTTTCATAAATGGACATGGTATAAAACTACTTTCTAAGATTTGTGGTTATAACCACAGGTTAATGCTGATCTCAGCCTTAGTGAGAGAAATTTCATTTGCAGTGGACAATGATTAGTGGAGAGACTAGTAACTGGCCTAAGTGCTGAGAATAAGTGTCTTTTGAGTGCTCAGTATTCAATGGGGCATCTCTCACTCCCTCCAAGGCTCTGGAGGAAGCAGAAAGGCTGTGAGAACAGAAACATGAAGAGCAGTGCTATAAAACACTGTTTCCAGACAGAGCATGGATGTTGCCCTTATGAACTCACAGCAACTGTGGTCAGTTACCTGCTTGACACCTCCCTGTCAACGTCCAATCATAGTGTAGGGAGGAAGTTCTGAGGCCCTGTCCTTACCTGAAGAGCCACTGGCAGTTAACAGCATCTTACAGAGGGGAAGTCTTTCTCTTTAGTGGTGTAGCCACTGGAAAATAGCCCATGCTCCAGTAAGTATTTCCTCACTATCCCTCATGCAAGCAGCCCCATTAAACTCAGTGGGTCACAAAAGAACTAAACAAAAGACAAGAAAAGGGAGACAGCACTTGCTAGGAAGAAGGGGTTCACCAGGGGTAGGAAAAAGGGAATGAGAGAGAATCGTGGGAGTGGAAAGGATGAAAACACCTTATCAACCTTCAAGTAAAAAAATATTTTAAATGAGTGAAATTATTTTTTTAATGTATGGTAGAGTCAGGCCGGGCAGTGGTAGTGCACAGCTTTAATCCCAGCACTTGGGAGGCAGAGGCAGGAGGATCTCTGTGAGTACCGGGCCAGCCTGGTCTATAGAGCGAGTTCCATGACAGGCAGGGCTATACAGGGAAACCCTGTCTCGAAAAACCAAAAGGAAAAAAAAGGTATGGTGAAGTCAGAAATAAACTACAAGAAGTGTTCCAAGGTCAGAGATCATGAGAAAGCAGAAATCTAATGATAAATGCCTATATCCCAGAACTGAGCATGAGGCAGAATTGAAGGACAAAATTATGCAGATGTAGGAAGGGAAAGGAACCTCACTTCCATGTGTATTGAAGCTTCTTGACAGCTGAGAATCAAGAATTTAAAACAACTAACAACATTTGCTGAAGGCTTTTTACCCCAGCTATTCAGCTCTGATTTTCCAGCAATTTCATCAGAAACCCCATTACAGTCAAATCCATATCATAGACCCCTGTGCATCGTTGGTTTGCTTGTCTGATTGGAGTCCCATCAAAGGAACCTCCACAGCCTCTCTATACTCTCAACCATTGAAAAGAGAGAGGAAAAGGAGAGGAGAGTCCCGAGAAACCACTAAATAACGACATTATAAAAGCCTCCAAAATATACAAATATACAAAATATACCATCACCACAGGACACCGGAGGGCAGCTCTTCTTGAAGAAACCACTCATGCTCTCAGGTGTGCTTTTCTCTTCCCCTAAGGGCCCTCCTGCTTTCAATGAACCCAACTCTGCTTCATCCTGGCTCATCCTAAACTTTTCTTCATAGAAGCCACAGATACCATTTTACCTGAGTTGAGGTCCCTAGAAAACTAGGGGACTTGAGATGCAAAGGTGAGTGTGAGGAGGTACGCTGTTCCTACAGCTGCTGACATCTGAGAGCTTTCCAGGAAACACTGTGGTGAGCGCCTGACTGACACCTACCTGTTCTGCTCTCCTGGCTTCCATGCTATCTTGGTTTCTTTGTGTCTTATTTGTGATTTCTATTGCTGTGAGGAGACATCATTACCATGGCAACTCTTATAAAGGAAAATACTTAATTGAGGCTCACTTATAGCTTCAGAGGTTTAGTCTATTATCGTCATAGTGGAACATTGCAGCATGCAGGCAGACATGGTGCTGGAGGAGCTGAGAGTTCTATATCTTGATTCGCAGGCAACAGTAAGTAAACTGTGCACCACACTGAGCACAGTTTCAGCAAAAGAGACCTCAAAGTCCAACGCCACAGTGACACACTTCCTCTAACAAGGCCACACCTACTCCAACAAAGCCACACCTCCTAATACTGCCACTCCCTTTGAGGGCCATTTTCTTTCAAACCATCACACTGTGACTATTTTCTGACCAAAGATCCACATAATGTTTTTATGTGTGTCAGCTGTTTCTGTACATGGCTTGTCCAGAAGGACATCACTCTAAGGACTGATAGATACACCAACATCCTAAGCCACAATTCTGCCTCTAAGAGAACCACCCAAGTCCCTGGAAAGGGGAACTAACTCTGGAGCTAACCTCATTACCTGAACTGAGGTCCCTAAAACACAAATGGGACCTTCAAGCTTCTGACTACACAGTGTGATGCTGAGCCTTTATCTCCACCATAGCTGAAGAAGAGGCAGAGGCGGGGGTCTTGGTGCCAGCTTGAGACCTCTGTGGGCTACAAAGTAAGTCTCAGGACAGCTTGGGGTACATAAAGAGACTGCCTCAGAAAGAACAGAATAAACAAACACAGAGCAGTAAATTAGTTCTGAAGCGACGTGTCCTGGTGGAATCTGCACAGTCCTGGTGGTGATAATAATGGGGGGGGGGGGGGGTGTGGCTAACACCAATATCTGGAAAACCCAAAAGCAAACAGTAATGTGATCTGTTATATAACTATTCCTGGCAGAAGGCTACTTTTATGTGATTCTGGGTAAATATGGCCTTGAGCTCAGAACCAAGTGCTTTCATCTTTGCCAGCATGCCTGTGTGTGTCTGCCTGTAAGGCCGGTCTGCATACCTACCTCTGTGTAGCCTGTGTGCCGGTCTGCCTGCATACCTACGCTCACCTATGCGTCGCCCATGTGCTAGCACGTGCCTGGGTGCCGCCAGCATCCCCTGCCTAGCAGTCTATGTGGCAGCCTTCACTCAAAATGAATAAAATGTGTCTCATCTGGCTAAGACACCTCACATCCTCTTCAGCCTCCCAATTCCCATGACCCCCCCTTCCTGGCATTGGAGACTGAACTAATATGAGAAATACAGTAGTTACAGCTAGAGTTTATGGACATTGACATCTCTAGGGTGAAGAAGAAAGGGGATTGGCAGAGGAAGGGAACAAAAACTTCTAGTAGAGCTGAAGGAGAATAAAACAGAAGAAAAAGAGGGGAGGGGAGGGGAGGGGAGGGGAGGAGAGGGGAGGAGAGGAGGGGAGGGGAGGCGATGGGAGGGAGGGGAGGGGAGAGGGGGGAGGGGAGGGGAGGGAGAGGAGGGAGGGAGGGGAGGGGAGAGGGGGGGGGGGAGGGGAGGGAGGGGAGGGGAGAGGGGAGGGAGGGAGGGGAGGGAGGGGAGGGGGAGGGGAGGGGAGGGGGGAGGGGAGGGAGAGGAGGTAAAGGGAGGGGAGAGGAAGGATGACTTCAGCACTGGAGCCATGCAGTCCTGTACTGAAATTGCAGTTTTACTTATATTACTCTAACCACTGCCATCTACCTACATTTTGCTGAGGTTTGTTTTGTCTTTTGAGACTCTGCCCCACATAACCCAGGTGCTGACCCTGATCCTCTTTGAGTCTACCTCCTCAGTGCTGGGATCACACAACTAGATGGAAGCCATCTAAAATTTGGTTTTCTACCTTTATAACAAGGATAATAGTCAAGTTTATGTTAACATGCAAGCACACTAAACCTAGGACATAGCATAGCATCACACAACAGTGCATAAATGTCTTTTCCTTTCTCTCATTTACAACACTGAAGTATGTTGTAAAAAGATTATTTACGTTTCTGAATCATACTGTTTTAATTATTACTATCGAAAGCATTACACAAAATTCAGTTACATGTATGCCTCCTTGACTTCCTGCATACTCCTGATTCAGGATTGAAAAGTTCCTAAGCAAAAACATCTTATGTGTAGTACCTGTTTATTACTGCTCCAAAAAAACATGCTTTCAGAAGTTTAGACCTGGAGCTAGAGAGATGACTCGGCAATCAAGAACACTTGCTGCTGCTCTCAAAGTCTCCGTTCTGCTCTCAGCACCACGGGGCAGCCCACAAACCTCTGAGCTCCAGTTTCAGGTAAACTGTCAGCTTCTAGCCTTTATGGGTACCAGGCACACACACTGTACACACACATACATGCAGGCAACCATTTATACACATAAAAAAAATCAATCTTAAATTGTTTCCATGTTTTTCAAAAGATTAAGCTCAATGTAACATAAATGACCCTTCCATGGCAAAATCTAAGATTACTACTGCATGTAAGACTCAGTCACTATTCTCTGAGCTGGCTAAACCCTCTTCCCTGATTAGTCACCTTAATGACGGACAACTCACTGCAGTTAATTAAAATTTGTCAAAACAAAGATGTAATCACAAAATAGACAAGAAATGGTTATCTTGTAGGAAAAACATTTTGTTTTAAATTGTTCTGTGTGTGTGTGTCTATCTCCTCCTCCTCTCTCTTTCCCTCTCTCTCTCTCTCTGTCTCGAGTGTGTGTGTGTGTGTGTGTGTGTGTTTGTGTGTCTGTCTCTGTCTCCCCCTCCTCTCTCTTTCTCTCCCTCTCTCTCTCCCTCTCTCTCTCTCTCTCTCTCTCTCTCTCTATCTCTATCTCTATCTCGTGTGTGTGTGTGTGTGTGTGTGTGTGTGTGTTTGTGTGTCTGTCTCTGTCTCCCCCTCCTCTCTCTTTCTCTCCCTCTCTCTCTCCCTCTCTCTCTCTCTCTCTCTCTCTCTCTCTCTATCTCTATCTCTCGTGTGTGTGTGTGTGTGTGTGTGGTGTGTGTGTGTGTGTGTGTGTGGTGTGTGTGTGTGTGTGTGTGTGTGTGTATGTGTGTGTGTGGGGTGTGTGTGTGTGTGTGTGTGTGTGTGTGTGTGTGTGTGTGTGTATGGTCAGTTCTCTTCTTCCATCTGGATGTGGGTTCAAGGGATTGAACTCTGGTTATGAGAATGTACCTATAGCACCTTTACCCACTGAGCCATCTCACAGGCCTCTGAAGATTATGTTATTTTATAAAGCTAAACATTGCAATCTAAAACCTAAAGGAGTATGATAAAAGTACTGTAGGTCACAAATCTCCCAGTAATAGTGTAGAAAGGTTGACTCTAAAGACAAAACCATGAAAAGCTTTAACTCAATAGTCCACATACAGACCATCACCTTTCCACTCTCATGGGCAATTTTTTTAAAAGATTTTATTTATTATGTATACAATATTCTGCTTCCATGTATATCTGCACACCAGAAGAGGGCACCAGATCTCATAACGGATGGTTGTGAGCCACCATGTGGTTGCTGGGAATTGAACTCAGGACCTCTGGAAGAGCAGTCAGTGCTCTTAACCTCTGAGCCATCTCTCCAGCCCTCTCATGGGCAATTTTAAATCAACCTTTTTCTTCCTCTTCTTCATTGGCTGTTTCTACAACTCTGCCACCTAGGTGTACACTGAAAACAAAAATAAACTTCCCTCCAAGTACAATATTATCTGTGGGAAAACCTGTAACTGCTATTGTTAGTGGAAGAGAAGACCACCCCTCCAATTTGAAAGTACAGGCAGTCATCAACAAGACAGGTCCTCTCAGCCTGGGGTGAAAATACTAAGAAACCAACTGGCACGCAGTAACTCTGAAGGTGAATGATGAGTACAATAGACATGGACAGTCTGTCCAAATACTCAGATTCTAATCAGAAATGGCACGGTTGGGGGATGGGGGGGCACTATAGGAGAGATCTGTATTATGCATGAGACAGAGTATCCATTTGATTAATAGCAGAGTTGTTAAAAGCTAAATCCTGGACTTTAGGTTGCTTGAATTAAAATTCCAGCTCCAACAATTACTGTGTAGATAGGACAAGCTATTCAGCCTCCATAAACCTCAGCTTCTGTGTCTGTAAATCTGGTGTAATAGCTCCTAATGGGACTGTAGTGAAGAGGAAATGACACATGGCAGATGCAAAACCAGTGATCAGCGAGCACTAAACAATTAACAACTGTTAGCAGTCTTCTAAATAAGACTAAAATCTTTTATAAAACAGATCTGAAATTCCAAAGCACCTAAACAATAGTTAATAAATTATATTCTAGTTGCCCACTTCCTAAAAGGAGTAGATAATACTAATACCCATTACACAGTCAGCAAACAAAATCCTGGAAGCCAGCAACAACCAGAAATTAAATCATTTTTTAGATGGCTACTATTCTGTGAAGGCCAGAGCCCAAATCACTAACAATCAGGTTACAATACTAGGGAACATATTTCTATACTATGCTGGGTTAAACCTAACCAAAAAGGAAAGAATGTGGGCAAATTAACAATAGGACAGTCAAAAAGAAACCAAAAAGAGTCACTATCTGGTAAGTACAGGACTTCAATCCTCCCCTCAAATACCTAACTTGCATGGGAGGTGGGGAAAGACAGGGTGACAAGATATTAGACATAGGCAACTCAAAATGCCTTAGTTCCTTGAGGTTCCAATGACTAAATAAAATATTTACTGCAAGTAATCCTAAGTGTTACATTTGGACTTTAAAATGTTTTTAAAGATTTAATTTTTTTATTTACAAGTCTATGTGTACAAGGAAACCAGAAAAAAAGGGGCATTGGACTGTCTGGAGCTGGAGTTACAGGCAGTGGTGAGCTACCAAGAGGGTGCTGGGAACTGAACCTGGATCCTCTAAAAGAGCAATAGTACATACTCTTAACTCTCAGCCATCTCTCCGTCCCTTTAATTGTTAATTTAGCCAATTAGGGCTAGGGCTATAGTCCAGTAGTAGGACACTTTTCTAATACATGTGAAGCCCTGGGCTCAATTCTCACATTGAAAAGAAAATAATTAACACAAATTGTGTATGTTTCTGGTGGTTTTACATACGCTCATTACAGATTAGCAAAGTCAAAGCACTTGACCCGGAAACATGAGAAAACCTAAGCAGCATCTGGAAACGAACCACCTCTGCCTAAAACCTAAGACTAGACAGAGCAGACTCTTAATACATGAATTCTCTGTCACTCCACATCCTTCGACACACACCTGAGGGGCCTATTTGAGAACAAACTGCTAACTGTCAGCAACAGCCATCAGCATCTAGGATGTACAGGCTTCTAGGACAGGAATCTAATAGCTACTTGCTTGATAGCCACTAATTCACTCTTCATTTCAAAGTGGCCTTTGTATCTAGGTTTAAAAGAAATAAAACTGTCTAAAATAATTTTTTGCAGCAGATGGAAATGAAGTCACTATTACCCTACATTATCCTTTTCAACCGGCAATAACTTGTGGTTATAAAGCAAAGGGGGAAAAAAAAAAAAAAAGGCTGGGTGATTTTAATCAGAGTTTGGATTCTAGCCCTGCCCTGCAGCATGCTGTAAGATGAGAAGTGTTCCAGCCTCACATTCCAAGGAAAATGAATTTTTATGTGAGCAGGCCCTGTGCTAACTGGCACCTCACTCTCTGCACAGAGCGAACATGTCCGAAGTGTACACCACTTTCAGCCACCCTCCATGCTACATTAATTGAAGCAGCATCCTTAGAAAAACTGATCGATTATAAACTAACTGCATCTAACAAAAATTTGAAGTGAAACACGTGGTATAAAACAAGTGGCTACAATGCCCCTGGCTGTGCACAGATGAAATAACACACACCCCCTTATACTTTAGGGTTACACAACAAAAAAATCTAAGAACCTTTTGAAAAAAAAGAAAACGATGATTACTTCCAGGAGAAAGGACTTTAAGATATGCTCCAGCCTGCACTCTAACACGGGTTAGACAAAGTGGGATAGAAATTTCTACTGCCTTAGTTTGGTTTCTCTTGCTTCGATAAAACACTGACCAAAACCAACTTGGGAATGAGAGGATTTTTTACTGGCTCACATATCTCTACCACAGTCCATCACTGAGGTAAGCCAGGACAAGAATTCAAACAGGACTGTGAAAAAATTTCTCTTCACAGTCCTGGACTACAACTGATTGACAAACAGCATTAATTTTACTACCAAGATTCAGCTCTAATTAATGCCTAAAACCTGGCAACCTTCTAAAAGACCCATTTAGATCCTACAATGCCCCCAGAGTCTCCTTAAAACCCTGTGGGAGAGGGCTTCCAAACTTCTGCCTTACTCTGCTTACAGAAGTTGGGGTTCCATTTGCACCTGTTTCTTTACCACCAACTTCTTCCAGAAAGAAAACTCTGAACCACTTGTGCTGGTCCTTGTGGTCCCTGTTCTTAAGGCCTCTTGGACTATCCCCACTTGCAAACATTTTTCAAGCTCCAAGGGCAGCACACATCCCCATGTGCCCTAAATGGACTTGTCAACCACAAGAAGACTACAGAATCAACTGCTGGATTTCCAGCCTGAGCTTGGCACTCCCTAAAATTAGATGAATCGGTGCCCTCCTCTACTGCTCTCCATCCACCTATTCCCTGAGGCAGGATCTCTCCTTGAACTTAGGTTTGGACTTCCTTGGCTAGGCTGGAAGCCAGCAAGCCCCACGAACCCTGTCTCTGTCCCACAGGAACTGGGGTTACAGGAGTGCTGGGATCAGAACTCTGATCCTCACAGTTACATAGCAAGTGCTGTTAACCACTGACCATTTCTCAGCCGACTTAAAATAAAACCTTTAAGTCGTAATAGAAATAATACATTTACACTGTGTGTGCACTCATTCATTTTTTTTTCCTGAGGAACCCTAACTGATACTCTAAAATAGTAACAGTCAAATGGGCGCTTTTCAGATATGACAGCATGTTAAAGAAATGCCGATTACTATTTCTGAGTTAGTACTTTCAATGCAATACCAACATATTAACAATACTATCATCTGAGATCATTAATCACTATCATAGACCCAGCCCAGCCCTGACTCAATCAATACAAAGCTCTAAGGAAGAAGTATTTTAAGTGCAGAAGACCAAGCTAAAAATAATCATTAACAAATGAGCAAGAAAATAGACACCAAAATATACCACAGCAAGCAAAAATAATAACCTCCCTAGCCTAGCATAAGGAGATAAAAGTTAATAAGATACACATAAAATTTTTCAGTTTAAAAATTGTTAGTAGCAACACAGGGGATCAGACCAATGCAGACTTCCCACACAAGTTGAGGGCACTTAGGATTACCACACACAGAAACAGGATGTGTCTCTTAAATGTTAATGAAATCTCCACCCCAGAGAACCTAGGCAACAAAGAGGACCCTAAGAGAGACAGACATACATGTATCCACCTAGGAAAAGAAAACAGGCAAGATCTCCTGAGTAAATTGGGAGCTTGAGGAGCAGGAGGAGGGGAGGAGAGGGGAGGGGAGGGGAGGGGAGGGAGGGGAGGGAGGGAGGGGAGGGGAGGGGAGGGAGGAGGGGAGGGGAGGGGAGGGGAAAAATGAATAGCTCAATTTTTTAAAAAATGACAAAAAAAGATTTAGTGAAATCTGAAACTTCCGATAACAATGAACATTTTGTTAATAGTGTGGAATGATGTCCACTTTTCAAGAAGCAATAGTCTAGCAATTTGCTGCCTTCATCGGGCAAGTATAATATTATTTTGTCAGAGGTAGCAAATCATATACAAATTTTTCTATAAAAATGACAAGCTGTATCTCAGTTACAAATATTTTTAGCTCCCCCTCTCCAGTTCTTCTTCTCCTTAGGGCCTCAGTATAATAGACTATGCCCTTCTTAACAGAACTGCAGTCTTGTATAGCTGCTCTGAATCCCCTTTGAGTCACTGAGGCCTGAGTCATCTTGGTCACTACAAAAGGAAAGTATAACTCAGCAAAGGAAAAAGGACAAAGACTGATTGTAAGAGAAGGATGGGCTCTGCCTCAGCCATCCTTGTTGGCTCTGTGATGTCTCCTAATCCATAAAGTTGTGTTCCTCAGCTATATCCCATTTTCTGGATTGGATAGAATGACCAGGAATGGCTCTCTAACTAGGATAAGCAGATAACTGAGAGTGTATTATATAATAAGAAAACTGATAGCCCAAAGGCATTGAACCAACTAACTCAATTGCTTGACATATTACAAAGTGGTGACTACCCAAACAAAGCATTTAAATGTATGTATACAAAGGCTGTTTGAATTATCACTGCTTGGGCAGTTCTTCCTCGACAGACAGACACATCATGCAGCAGAAATTTAAAAAAAAAAAAAAAGAAAAAAATGACCCCCATACACAAATAACTAACAATTTGCTGCAGCTAATAAAAAATTCTCACTAACATAGCTAACTATGAAACATCTAAATCATACAGGATGCAAAGAAAGAATGTATCTAAAGGGAAAGCTAAGCAATGTATTCATCAGTTGCAGCAAAGAATAAACATCCCAGTGATTTCCCAAACCCAAGGCAATCAAACTTCAAACATACCTTTCATATCTACAACTAGAAGCCTACATAGAAAGCAAGCCTGCTTGCATTTCAAGGATGAACACTTCCACCACCCATGAATATCAAGATTCAAGTGAACCAGGTGGTGGTGGTGGCACACGCCTTTAATCCCAGAACTGGGGAGGCAGAGGCAGGTGAATCTTTGCCAGTCCAAGGCTAGCCTGGTCTCCAGACAGAATTCCAGGACAGCCAGGGTTGTTACACAGAGAAACCCTGTCTCAAAAAACTCAAGTGTTCAAAAAGACTCAAGAGCTTTCAAGTGCTTTCTCTTTTAAAAGTCAGGAGAATAGGAGGATGGCACGGAGGCGGGAGGTCATCCCTAGAGGTTTTAAATCAAGGTAACATGCTAAAATAAAATCAAGCCTTCAGGAAAGCAACGTGTCTACTGAAGAAATGAAATTAAGAGGCTGGAGAGATGCCTCTTCCAGAGGACCCCAGTTGGATTCCCAGCACATACATGCAGCTCCCAACTCTAGTTCTGGGGGACCATGATTCCCTTTTCTGGTCTCTCTGAGCACCAGACCAGCATGTGGAGCACAGACATACAGGCAGACCAGACACCCAAACACATAAAATAGCTTTTTAAAAAAAGGAGGAGGAGGAGGAGGAGGAGGAGGAGGAGGAGGAGGAAGAGGACAAGGAGGAGGAGAAGGAGAAGAAGCAATGAAGACATGCAAAAAAAAAAAAAAAGTCAACATAGCAGTTAGCACAGTAACTAACAAAGACTTCATTCAATGTCTTCTTTAACTTGTTAAAGCGCTGTTTAAGGCACCATTCTACACTGGTAAATATCAGCTGTGCCAGTCAACATACCGTTATTACAATAACTATCCCGCGCAGAGCACGGATTCAAGGTCACCAAGAACTTATAGCAAGTTAGGGAGACACCAGGATATTAATAAATATACAGTGTTTTCAGATTTGTTTCAAATAGTTCAGGTCAGACCACCAAGTAAGATTTAAGTTACCTGTACTGACAAATACGGGAATGCGAGGGGGTGAATTAACATTCTAACTCTTGAGACGTGAAACACTTCAAACAATCCTTACAAATCAGCCTTCATCAGTGACAGTACTCGGGCTTTCCCTAGCTACGCCCAGTACGTGGCAAAAATCCAATCTATTTAACATCTAAAAATGTGTCACCACGTTGGGAAGCAAACAGTAGGTTGTAAAGTGCAAACATCAAGGTGCTAGCTTTCTCCAGACATTACAAGTTCATCCCACGACAAAGAAAGTGGGACAACCTGGACTCGCGAGGCAGAGAAGAGTCCAAAATGAAAACGTGGGTAGGCTTGCTTGTCTGAACCAAAGGCGTGAAGTCCTGTTAGTCTGACAAAGAAAGGTAGCCTGGGCTGGAGGTAGGTGAGCAAGAGTTCAAGCTTTCCCTGCGAATGCAGAATCTCTCTCCAAAGCCCTCGGGAAGGGGGCTCGGGGCGTCTTAGGAGAGAGAAAGAAACTACTGCAAAGTAAGCCGTGCTTGCTGGGCATGCATGCAAGCCGCGGCGGGTCGGTCCTCTCGCAGACGGCTTAGGTCGGTGCGTCCTTCTCATCCTCGACCCCGATGGAGAGGAGGGCTGGCTCTCGGGCTCTCCCCGCGAGCCCCCTGGGCCGTCCCGGGCCACCTTCCCCACCAGCCGCGGGACGCGGACACACCCCCACGGAGGATGTCACCTCGGCCTCCTCAGCCCCTCGCAGCGGCCCTGGGCCGCCCGCCGTCCTCACCCCGGAGTCCCGGCTCTCCCGCGCCGACTCCCGCCTGCCTCCCCGGCCTCCCCCGAACCGCGGCAGCGGGCGACGCAGCGCCGAGAAGCATCCACACGGTCCCCGGGCGTCCGGGACACCGAGGCTCCGAACTCAGCTCCAGCCGGAGCTCGCGAATCCTGGCCCGGAGCCGCGCTTCCGCCTGGCGCGGGCCGCGGTCGCCAGCGGGACCGGAAGTCCCGCCTCTGGCTCCTGGGCCCGGGCCTCCCGCTGCTCAAGGCTGCTGCGGCTGGGCTGGGGTGGGATGCGCGAGCCTCTCCTCCTCCTCAGGCTGTCTCCAGTGTGTCACTTAGCTCGTCTGCAAAGGCTGGGCCAAGTGTCCACTAGATGACTCAGACAGGCTCTGACCTCTGAGTCCACACTCTGGTTGAAAGTTGAGAAAAGCAAAAGCTGTGGCTGATCACACCAGGAGGGAGTAGATTTTATGTCATTAATTCAGATATTTGTCTTCTCCATCACTCACGAAACAAGAAAACGGTGGACAGAGAACCACACCTTGCCGGCTGTCTAGTTATCTTTATCTCTTGTTTTCTATGAAACCCTACTTTCATGTCAGAACCCTGACGATGGACTCCCCTGAAGACAAGTGCCGTTCGTTCTCCTTATCTCTCTTCCCAATGCAGCAACATTGACTAATTCTCCTTTTTGTGCTCTTCACTATTAATTCAGGTCCTTTCCTTGGTTTATTGAGGAGAGGTGGCTGAACCTGGTTTGTTGGGGTGCAAGCTGTAATCCCACAAGTACCCGAAGAACGTGTTAAGAGCTATGGCAGTGCTATGGAGAATGGTATGGAGCAGACAGTTGAGCAAGAAGACTGCCAATGAGCAGCAGCTTCGGTTGAGACTGAGTAAAAGAATGAGTAAGGGTTAAGGTAGGCAAGGGCATGAGCAACAGGATACCTGGAAGTGAGAGCATGTCTTCTGCAGGTCAGTCCAGCAAGAACAAACCTAGGCAAGGTCAGATGATGCAAACAACTTGGAGCTTCAAATTTCACACAACAGAATCAATGCAGTCTCTAGTAGAATAGACAAAGCAGTGAATCATGGACTTGCCCAGGGTGACTTCCTAGTTATCCAAAAACAAAAACAGAATCCTGGGGATTTTAGCTCAATGATTAGTGTTTAGCAATGTGTATGAAGCGCTGGGGTTGCTATCCAGCATCATATAAACTGAGCACAGCCTGCACTCCTGGAAATTCAACACTCAGGCAATAGAGGCAAGAGGATCAGTAGCCCATTTGAGACCAGCCTGGGATACACAAGAAAGGGAGGAAAGGGACAGGGACCAGAGGAAAAGGATAGACAAAAATAAGAACTTGTAAGAAGCCATGGGTAGAAATGTAGTCTTCCCTGTAAGTGTTTTCTCAAACAGCCATATCATGATGGAAAAACAATGAGTCAATGCAAAAAACAAAAAAAACCCTCCGAAGTCTCAGATCTTTGAGATTGCCTCAACCAACAGAAGAGAATTCACAGACAGCAGTGGGGACTGTTGGTTCTGTTACTATTATTTTACTTTACTCATTATTAGTGGTTTACTATGTCACCCGGGCTAGCCTTGAACTCATGACCTTCCTGCTGCATCCTAGAACAAATCTTTAAAACCCCTCATCTCAGGAACATTAAATATGGCATAGGGACATGCAGAGAGAAGATAACCATTAGAACTGAGAATCCCACATTCGGCAACACCCTAAAGAAAAGATCTGTGAACAAACGCCTTTGCCAAGGACCCAGGTTCTTGCCGTTTCCTTTGATTACAAGAAGTGTCTGTATGTATTTCCAAGACATTTTGTTTCAATATCCAGAGAGCATTTTTCTATCTATAGCCAAATAACCTTAAGGAATGTGTCCAGCTCATGTCCTTATTTAAGATAATCTGCTTCCCAAGCCCTACCAGATGTTCACCAAGTAAAAGTACCCATCTCATCTCACAGAAAACCAGAGCAGATGTTAGCCCTTAACCCAAACAGGGCCAGGGAAATTTCTTCTGCACTAAGGTTGGTCTCAATTTGCATCCCAAAATGAAAACATCATGTAAACCTAGAATTAAATTAGACAGGTGTAAGATTCCAAAGACGGGGGAGGACCATAAAGAATGAGGAAGAAGTGGAGATTTAGAGGAGAGAGATGTATAAAAAGAATTATCAGCGAGGTAATCGCCTTAGGTCCAAACTTCCCAGTTTTTTATGCCCAGTCCCTTGCAAGCTGAAGCTGGGCTTCCTGGCCTTCAATTCTGTGGAAATTTGCTAGGCACTGGTGGTACACACCTTTAATCCCAGCACTCAGGAGGCAGAGACAGGTGGATCTCTGTGAGTTCGAGTCCAGCGTGATCTACAGAGTGAGATCCAAGACAGGCTCCAAAGCTACACAGAGAAACCCTGTCAAAAAAAAAAAAAAAAAAAAAAAAAAAAAAAAAAAAAACTAAGGAAATTCTGCATTCTCCCAGCAAATACCTCTACTTAACTGTTGTCAATAGGTTAATTCCCAGCACTTATATAACTAGACAGCAATTCACAGGATACGGGGGAATTGTTCACTCCATAGGACCTACCTACCTGAGCTTAGGAGACCACATCTCTCCCTAGCCAAGGACAGGAGGAGTAATTGTGTCCTCCTGTGGATGCCAGATCTTCAGATAACTGTCAAAATGATCACTGGGCTTGACAGATTAGGTAATAAAATCACATAGGTGGACAGGATCGTGTGATGAGGGCATAAAGCTGAAGGGAGACTAAATCCCATCACCAAGCTGGGTGGTTTCCCTAAGACCAAACAACTCAACAGGCCCTGGGACAAGCCCCGATCAGTCTCTATTTTTCCAGTCCTCATCATCCCAGTGCATTGAGTTTCTGTATGGAAAAAGCTTCATTGCTTTTCTTATCACTGTGATAAAACTTGAAAGAAGCAACTTTAGGAGTTGGGGGGGTAGTTTAGATTGTGAAGGTGTCTTTCAAACATCGAAGACTCCCTTCCAGATCCCCAGGCCTCTGATTAGACACAAACTGCACCCAAACACCTGTTTTCACAGAGGTCCTTTACTAAGAAAAGGTAAAGTGGCTGCTTCCTGAGTCAGGCAGAAAACTGCAGCAGAATACCTTGCAGGTGTCACTCTTCAGAAGAGCAGAAGGGAGGTGTGTTAGAAAGGGCTAGGATATGGTGGTGAAGGAGAGAGAAGATGAGGGAGAGAGGGAAGGCAGTGAGGGTATTTGTCCCAGAGAGACAAAGGGCTGCCTCTGGACAGAGAGGAGACAGACGTGGCACATAGGCAAATGGCTGTTTATAAAGGTAAAGGGGCAATCCCTTGTTAGAATAAGGTGTTTAATTTTAATTGGGCATATTAATTAGGTGAGCCAAATGGGGCTTCTGGACCTTGGTGTCAGCCTCAGGAGGAAGAAGTGGCCAAATAAGGTAGCAGACCTTGGTGGCTAGCTTTAGGGATGCAATCTAATGATTTTTAGCTAGGCAGGGAGGATAGGATGAAGGGCAAGGCCTGCCAGAGCTGTGTGTTCAAGTGGGGTAGTGTCCCCTCAGGTGGTGCAATCTGTCACAGCAGGGAAGGCATGGTAGATAGGGCAGTGGACGTGTGACCCTGCTCACTTACATCTCTGCAGACTGGGAAACCAGGGACTGTGGCCAGAAGCCGGGCTGGGTATAGTTCCCAAGGCCTGCATACTTCTCTCCTGTGGACTCACTTGCTCCATCTGGGCGCCACCTCCTAGAGCTGCCACAACGTCTCAGAACGGTGCCACCAGCTGAGGACCAAGTGTCAAACGCATGAGCCTATGGGGGAGGGGGCATTTCTCATCCAAACTGTAATAAAGTGCTATCCTCAGGGAAGCAACTGTGAGACCTTTAAGACTCGTCTACTTCCTCCCGCTGGCCTCTTGGTCTTCATAGTTTACCCATGTCTCTATAATAGCATCACTAGACTACAGAATTATGAGAACTGTTCAGAAACACTTTCTAGAGACATCAGGTAACAGAAGGTTACTTCAAACGTGGAAAGAGAAGTTTAAGATGTTTCCTAGATCTTTGTTTCCAGTGCTTATAAACTGTCTCAGACAAATAAATGAGCTAATTAATGGAGCTAATATGGTTAATCATTTATCAGACTTACCCCCGAATATCACAATCTCTTCAGTGTATGCATAGAATTTGTCTTACCCTTATTTTTCCACCAATGTAAATATCAATGCCATTAGCAGTTATGTTGAAAACTATACCCTTCCCCTTTGCCCATGCACTACCACCATAAATTATGGCAAAATCGACAGCCTATTTCCTGCTATATTAACCATTTGATGGAGGCATATATCAATTAGAAGCAATGGATTGGATACTAATTAAGGTGAATTAGTATTCTCCAATTAATAATCCCAACAGCACCACAGGTGATTAGTGGCAAGGGCTTGTCCATGAAGACCTCAATGTCCTGTGCTCGAGTAACATTTCAGAATAAAGCAAAAGATGACTCCCTACTAACTTAGGTGTGCTGTTTCCTTCCAAAGTGTGGACTGTCTCAAAAATGTCTCAACTTAGTTGAAATTATGTTTAGTTTTTAACATTTTATTTATTGTGTATACACAAATGTGCATGAGACCACCTCAGTGCATTTGCTGGTACCATGTGTGCCACAGCTCAGAGGTAGAGGTCAGAGGGCAACTTTCGGGACTTGGTTCTCACCCTCTACCTTGTTTTTTTACCCCAGCTAGCCCATCCACATGCTTCTGATCACATGCTATCTTTGCCTCTATTCTTGTTAAAGGAGTAGAGGGATTACAGATGCATGCCACCACATCTCACTATTTTATGTGGGTTCCAGGTAGCAAACTTACACTGTCAAGCTTGCATGGCAAATGCTTTCACCTGCCGAGTCATCACTTGTAGCCCAGGCTGGCCTCAAACTCACTAGGTAGCCAAGGCTGGCTTTGAATTCGTGATTCCCCCACATCTACTTCCTAAGTGCTGGGATCACATACAAGAACTACCATGCCCAGACAATTGAAATATTTAAGAACATGGCTTTTCATAATTTGACCCAGGTTTTTTGTGGTAAGTAATATAATCTTGCCATTTGTGTTAGTCATCTTTCAAATCACTGTGACAAAAAACAAAACAACAACAACAAAAAAAAACCTGAAACAAATAACTTGTATGGAAAAAAGATTTGTTTTTGCTCATTGTTCCAGTTGGTCACTGAGGCCTATGGCAAAGCAGTCTGTCGTGACAGAAGGGCATGGCAGAGAGATCCTCCTCACCTCATGGCAGCTGGATAGCAAAGAGAGAACAGCCAGGATCCCTTCATTCCCTTCAAGGGATCACCCTCATCGACCCAACTTCCTTCCCCTAATCCCACATCCTAGAGGTTCCTCTACCTCCTAACAGAGCCACATGTCAGGGACCAATGCATTAAGTTCCAAGAAGTCTTTGGGAGATAATCAAAATTCAAAGCCTGACACCATTGTGACCATTTAGGTGGGAAGCAGAAAGTTCATTTGCCATGTTACTCACCCATCACCACTGTCTTCATTTGCTATCTTTTGCTGGGATAAACACCATGATCAAAAGCAACCTGAGGAGGAAAGAGTTATTTCAGCTTAGAACTTAAGAGACCATCATGAAGGAAGTAGGGGCAGAAACTCAAGGCAGAAACTTGGACAAAAACTGAAGCATAGGCCATAGAGGAACGATGCTTACTGGCTTGTTTCAAGGCTTAGGTACCTCTCTCATACCACCCAGGACCACCTGCCTGAAGTAGGCTGGCCCCTCCTTCATCAATCATTAATCAAGAAAATGTCCCATAGATTAGAGTGCAGACCAATCTGATGGAGGCGTTTGCTCAATTAATCTCCCTCTTTCCAGATGACTCCAGTGTGTATCAAGTTGACAAAAACAGCCAGCACAGCCCTCATTCATTGCTGAGACTTGTTCACCTTTCCATACTGAAACTCCATGCCTGTTAAACAATAACACCAAATCTTCCCGACACACAGATTTTAGACAAATTATATAGGGTATATCCAATACAGTACTTTCAACGCCAATTCACACTTTTATTTCATGTGTGTGTGGTATTTAGGGATGTATATATTGTTTTCTCCTATGGGTACAGGTGGGTGTGTGTGTGTGTGTGTGTGTGTGTGTGTGTGTGTGTGTGTGTGTGTAGACCAAAGGGGTCATATAGGATATCTTCCATAATGATTCTCCATACAGAGCCTGAAGCTTACTGCTTCAGCTAAAGTACCTAGCCACCTTGCTCCAAGAATACCATGTCTCTGATTCCAGAGCACTGGGATCACAGATGGACCACCATACCCACCCAGCTTTCACAAGGGTTCTGGGAATCCAAATTCTGATCCTCATGCTGCAGTAGCAAACACTCTGTCTACCAAGCCATCTCCCCAGCCTCACATTCTTCTTAAAGTATACATATTTCTAACTAGATGTAAGATAATGCCTTTACCAACTCTGTTCTCCTGTGGAATTCAAATTAAGCAGGTGGTTTCCACGGGGACAACTTGCAGAGTAATCAGGCATTTCTGTTTCTGACCGGTTGATGACTGAAACCAATGAAAATTCCAAATGTCAGAGAGATACACAGCAGGAATCTTGGCATTCTGCCCATTAGCTGAGAGTCTGGGTGGGTGTGTTCCTAAGGACAAGTTAGTCATTTGAAAACTGTAGTCATATTTGCTTTTCTTCAGCCACAATGGGCACGCCCACACCAATGACTGCCATACAACAATGGGTATTGCCACATGAGTGACTGGCATACAAACTTCACTTTGTTTCCTCCCTGAAAAAAAAAAAATCAAAGCTAAGCAGGGATATTTCTCTAGCAAAAAATCTTTACCTACTCAATTCCAACACAACTATCAAAAGGGGGCTTTTTTCTGTAAAATTGCACTCCATAATGTGATAATTAAAATAGACCCACAGCTCTAACTTAGAAATCTCACAACGAGGTAAGAAATGAATGTTCAGTGCTGGGTCTCAGGATGGCAAGAAATGGGTCTGTTATGGAGGTTTCTTCTTATCCTGCCAGTTCCCGCCACTTCAGCCCCAAATGAACATGCAAAGACATGCTAATTACTAAACTGTTGGCTGATAGCTATGGCTTCTTATTGGCTAGCTCTGTCTTAATTATTAACCCATAACTACTAAGCTATGTATTTCTACATGGCCTTATCTTACTGCAGAACACCTGGCACGTCCTACCCCCCCATCATGGTCCCTTCATGACTTCTCTTCCCAGTCTCTCTCTGCCTACCTTTCCCAGAATTCTCCTAGCCCTGCCTATCTTCCTGCCTCCATTGGCCAGACAGTGTTTTATTCATCAACCAATAAGAGAAACATATATACAGAAGGACCTCCCCCATCAGGATAGGGCTGTAGCTTTGTGGTAGAGTACTTCCCTAGCATGCAGAAAACACCAAGGTCAGTGTTTTCCAGTTAAGACAATGCCTCTCAGACATATCCATCCTCTTGACATCAGGACACAAATTGTCATCTACAAGCTCATGCTTGAAACAATGAAATTGCCAATAAATAAATAAACAATTTCTAAAAACTTCATTATGTTTTCATTAAGTTAATGATTTTTCATTAGGCTGAAGCCACTGCTAACCATGGCCGCATGTGTCCTGTGGGTTGGATGCCCCTGAACACTTTTAGGGGAGACTCACTATCCCTGCAGAAGTGTGTTGATTTGTGAAGAAGCCACTTCCTTCATTTTCATTCTTCTTTCGGAAAGTTCAAAGAAAATACAGTACAGGTGTGGTGGTTTGAAAGAAAATGACCCGCCAAAAGGAGTGCCTCTATCAGGAGGTGTGGCCTTATTGGAGTAGGTGTGGCCTTGTTGGAGAAAGTGTGTCGCTTTGAGGTCTCATACATGCTCAAATCATGCCCAGTGAGACAGTTCACTTCCTGTTGCCTACATAAGATGTAGAACTCCCTGCTACCTCTCTAATGCCATGTCTGCCTGCATGCTGCCATGTCCCACCAGGATGGCAATGGGCTAAACCTCTGAACTGTAAGCCAGCCACCAAAATTCAATGTTTTCCTTTATATGAGCTGCTGTGGTCATGGTGTCTCTTCACAGCAATAGAAACCCTAAGACAACAGGTTAATTGTATTTTCGTTGAGGGGGCATGACAGAACCATAGAAGGTTCTTTTTTTTCTTATATATTCTATGTAGGGAGTAATCCTGTTTAGAGATACTGCTGACCATGCCTGCTTGGGGATGGCCACAGGTGCCCCTTGGGCATGGTCAGAGTGAGGTGGCAAGGGTTTAAGAAGAAGAGAGGCACACATATGGTCCTCTTTTTTCTCTCCCACCTGGCTGAGCAGACATCTGCGGGTGACTCCGGCTCCAGTGTAAACCTGGTCACTAGCCCTTGTGTGAGTACTGTCCCTTTAATAAACTACCTGCAGTCAATCTAGTTTTGACTCCCTTGCATTCGGCTTTAATTTTGTCATGTAGAATTTTGATAGTGGAGAAATACAACTTAAAGAATGTTAAGGGAACATTTCTAGAAAATGAGACATGTGGACCACATTTAGAAGCAAATACTGAGAGCTTGCTAACCTCTGTCCATACCCTTTTCAACGTTCTCTCCAGTGGCACAAACTGGTTCCATTTCTTGAGCTATGAGTATTCCCTGGCCACTCCCTACCCACCTTAGCCTCCTCTCCTTCGAAGTCCTTCTCCTCCTCCTCTCCCTTTTCTCCCCTTTCTTCCTCTCCTCTTTTCTTTTAGACAGAATGAGCCTGGAGTAATCAAAATACACTCTAGATATCCCGTTCCTTAGCATGCAATACGCCTTAATTACATTTCAGATCCACGTTAGACCTAGACTCTGCTAAAGATGATTCTTGGGTTACGACCTGTCTCCACACTGAGCCCTGAGGACATTTCTCCTTTGCCAGGTGCTCCCTGTTAGAGTTTGCCAACAGGGAGTTCGGAAGGAGATCAGATGCCTGAGACAGAGAAGGGCCTAGCGTTTTCCTATCAGCACTGTCCCAGGCCTTTCATCTTACAAATGGTCAGGAGGATCAGGTTTACCCTGCTTCCAGAATCTGCCTTAGGTTTCTCAGTGTATCTGCTATGGCTGGCCAGTCCCTGCTCAGAGTCTCTGGGCCCACTTCTACTAACCCTACCTTCTCTAGCTCCCATGGCCTAGCATACTTAGCTCTGTAAAAGTGTGTTTGGTGGATAGCAAACAAATACTAAATCAACTCATGGGGTGGGGGGATTCAGGTACACTCTAGGATGATTGTTAACCAACCTTAGTTTTCCCAGTCTGAGAAAATTGCCATGGCTTGCCTTGTCAGGGCATCCGGATTCCAGGACCCTGCATTCTCGTCTGGAACATGGTGGGTGGGGGGGTCTGTGCTGGATGAAGAAGGCATACACAGGGAACTCTAGCTACCATTATGTCCCAGACATTTTGAAAGGAGAATATAGAATGTGGGTTAAAAGGACTCACTAAAATCATTCAAGGTTAGCCCGCCACCCATGCAAATGCTACAAAACACAGTCCACGTTCTGACAGAGATTATAGCCAGACACCGGGCAGCTTGTGCTCCTTTGGTGAGAAAACATGAAAGAGTACCCTCCTGGAAACACAGGTGTACTAAGGGAATAGATGTTACATATTCCTGGCAAGGACATTTACTTGAAATTAAAAGGAATGTAATTAAAATGGCTTGATCTGTAAAATGCTCACCCCCCACAAGCACGCACAAGGACCTGTATTTGGTCCCCAGAACTCACATAGAATACCCAGCCCAGTAGTGTGCTTACACATGTATGTGTTCATGTGTACACATGATACAACAGAGGGTGGTTTTAGGCTAATGGATGCTAGAAAAGTTCACAAAAGAAATAAGTGTTTCAACTGTGCACATCTACTGTCTAAAGTGGATCAAAATCCAAGCCAGGTGATCTGGAAAATGCAGATGTTATTAAAATGCAAATGTTACTAAAATAAAAGTTTAACAGAGGATAAAGGATAAAGTAATGAGTGAGGAGGAGTTGGTGCCACAAGGAGAGAGTGAAGGAATTGCCAGTGGCATTAAAAATACTATGACAACTGAGACTCAAAAGAATGAGGAGTTGGCCAGGGGTCATGATGCACACCTTTTATCCTAGCTCTTGGGAAGCAGAGGCAGGCAGAGCTCTAAGAGTTTGAGACCAACCAGGTCTAAACAATGAGTTCCAGGCCAGCCAAGGATGATAATGAGACCCTGTCTCAAAACAAACAAAAGATAGGGAACTGGTCTTGGGCAACTCAGAAAACTAACTGCCCAGCACTTCTTAGTCCAGCGTGACTGTTCATTGTGGGAAAGCACCCAGTGAGGAAATCAAGGGCAAAGCAATCACAACTCCCCTCAACAAACATGCAGCGCCCACAGCTTGAAAGAAATACCCCCGTCATTTAAGTAGCACTCTCTCTCTCTCTCTCTCTCTCTCTCTCTCTCTCTCTCTCTCTCTCTCATATTTTACATGCTAGTATAACATGAGTCATTCTGTAGAAGTGGAGCTACAAAATTAAGAATAAAAATAAAACTACTCTTAGTCACAAAATTACCAAAACATAAAAATGCTTCAAATACTAAAGTCATCCAGTCTTGATATAAAATGCAGACTTTTTGAAAAGAGAAATAACTGTTTAACCAAATCGACAGGAGACATTTAGCATATTGGGTTACCCAACCAACTCAGTCATTTTGCATTCTTCTTGGTTATTCATAGACTGAAGAAAGAACACGCCTGTTTTGGAAAAATGTGTTTTTAATGATTTTATTTATTTTATGTGTTAGCGTTTGTGCACCATGTGTGTGCAGTGCCCACAAAGGCTAGAAGGGGGCATCAGATCCCCTGAGATTGGAGTCACAGACAGTTGTGAGCCATCTTGTGGGTGCTAGAAATTGAACCTGGTTCCTGTGGAAGAGAAGTCAGTGGTCTTAATCACTAGAAAGTCTCTCCAGCAGCCCCTCCCTATCTCTTTCTTCAAGTCCTAAAGGAAAATAATGTTTTGGTTTTTTTTTTTTGTGAGACAGGGTTTCATTGTGTAGCCCACTTGGCCTTGAAATCACAACAATCCTCTATCAGCCTCCTGAGTACTGGAATTATAAATATGAGCTACCACAAGTAGCTAATGGAACTTTTATATGCCATTTAAGTGTGAATATTTTGTGTGTGTGTGTGTGTGTGTGTGTGTTGTATGTGTATTGTGTGTATGTGTTTGTGATATATGTTGATGCATGGATATGCATGTGTGAATATAGGTTTACACATGTCACTGGTCATGTAGAGCTCAGAGAACAACTCTATAAGCTAAATGAGGATCAGTACCTTCACTTGGAGGCCGTTACAATCTCCAACGACCCACATAAATAAGAACACATCTGCTTGTCCAGTTACTTGCAGACAGTTTTATTTTTTTTTAATGTGATCACTGAACCTTTGACACCTAGGGCAATAGTTACCGTTAATGCTGTTAAGGGCAGGAATTCTGCAAGGGGCTGGGTCCTCGGGCAAACTTAAGAAAAGTAATTGTCAGGCCTCTCATACCCTCTCTTTTCCAGACTCTGGTGACAGTAACTAATAGCCATGGCGTTAGCTGAAAATCTCTTTAGCATGGATCTCTAAGGGCCATTTTTCTTCCTGTGGAAAATGTCCTATGAAAAAAATGGGAAGCCCTGCAGAAACGATGAAAGGAAGGCCGGAGAGGTGACAAGCTCGTGTGAGCATTTACCTTCCAGAGGACCTGGTTTCTGTCCTCAACACCCCTATCAGGCAGCTTACGACCTGTAACTCAAGCCTCTACAGGCATCTGCAATTACGAACACATACCCCCCCCACACACACACACACACACACACATACTTGAAAATAACAAATAGTGAAAGGAACCGGTAGTATTGGTTGAGGCACTGGATCATGGAGACCTTGATTTGCCAGGCAATCGCAGGCCTTTGCACCACCCTACCTCCATGGAGCATGTGACGACGTGTGCCTGTTTTTATCCTCTTCTCCCTTCCTGACCTCTCCGTGTTCCTGAAGCTGTGTCAATGTAACAAGTGTCCCAGGATCCTTTAGGCGTGAGTGAATGTCTAAAAAAAAAAAACAAAAAACAAAAACAAAAACAAAACCACTTTAATTTGGAACCCAAATGCCATCTGACCAAATGGTAAATAAGCCTGAGAAGACCTGCAAATGATCTACTGTGGGGAGTTAGTGTGTGTCGTTTTGACGTGAGCATGGCCATGCCAAGGACTCCAAAGCCTCAGCCCCATGAGAATGTCAAAGATTTCCCTGGTGAGACTCAGAGAGATGACAAAGCCTTCCTTGGGTCTGAGTACGAATTTCGACATCCATTGAGCTTTCTCTCCTCTGGATGTTCAGACTCCTCCCCGACAGAGCTGCTCCTAAGAGATTAGCTAAACCAGCTCTATCTAATAGCCCCGCCTCCCTGTCCAGCTGTATGCAATAGCCCCGCCTCCATGTTCCACTGTAACAAAGGATTGCTCTTCCAGGATGCAGAGGCTTCTCCATCCAAGAGTCCAAACCAGCCAGTCCCAGTTTGTCTGTACTGTGTCTGTGTGTTTATCCTTTTTTGCATTCCCTCACCATCCCAGCAAGGTCAACCTACCTTAATGGGGAACCCTCGGCCGGCCTTCCTTTAGCTAGGGACTCAGCACATGGGGTGAGTCCGTTCCCGCCTCCTCCCTCCTTCTCTTCTCCCCCTCCCCTTCTTCTCTCTACTTCCTGTATGCCTGTTGAAGAATTAGCCTACCTCCAGTCCATACCAACCAGTAGTTTCACCTTCAAAGGCCTTGAGTGGAGATTCTAAACCTGGATGAATTGTGTGACTCTGCCTTAAAAAAAAAAAAAAAAAAAAAAAAAAATCGATTCTGGCAAATTGAGCTCAGAGTATTTACAATCAATACACCCTGTCTTCCAGAGATGGATGGATGGCTGTGCCCTGGACAGCCATTTCCTGGTTTAAAGCTGCAGAGTCATTGCCCCCCCCCCTGCCCTCCGCCCACCCCTTTCAGCCGTGTGGGAATCACCTTGGGGTTGCTCTTGGGCTGTTTATTGTTTGTTTTTTGTTTTCTGAGTCCTGTTCACCCATCAGGATTTTTTTTTTAATTCCAACCCCAGTTCCCCTTCCCCACCTCCCCCCATCCCATCCCTATCTACTTCTCAGAGGGGATAGATAAGGCCAGCCTCGGGAGTCATCAAAGTCTGGGATACCAAGTTGAGTCGGGACCAAGCCCCTCCCCGCTGAATCAGGCTTGTCACGGTATCCCACCATAGGTAATGGGATCAAAAAAGTCAATTCATGCACCTGGGATAGGTCCTGGTGCCCCTGCCAGCCCCCCTACAACAGATCAAACCACATAACTGTTACCCACATTCAGAGGGCCTAGTTTGGTCCCCTGCAGCTTCCCCAGGTGTCAGTCCAGAATCTGAGGTACCGCTAGCTCGGCCAACCAGGATTCTTAACCCCTTTCCTGGCAAAGTGTTCTTGTATGCCACATCCAAGCACAAGACAGTACACATCACCACTGTACCCAGTAGGAGTTCTGTTCACTGCTGTAGGCTGGTGCAGGGTCCCTTATTTTGGGAAACTTTAATGGGATAGCAAATCCAACCAGTTACTGGCAAAGCACGCTCTACATGTATGAAGTCTTTCAAATGGGTGGTTCAACCCAGCTCAGTTCATTCGAGAGAATGATTTATTTTCTCCAGAAATCCCCACTATCCAAGATTATTATCTAGTTTTCTTTCTATGGTTATGAGAAAATGTTGATCAAAACCAACTGAGGAGGAAAGGATTTATTTGGCTCATCCTGGAAAGCTAGGCTAGCAACTGAAGCAGAGAGCATGGGAACACTACTTATTGGCTCATTCCCAGCCACTCTTCTTATGTAGCCCCGCCCATCCTCCTACACATGGTAACTCCTACAGTGGGTTGGGCCCTCCCATATCAATTAGCAATCAAGAAAATGACCCATAAACATACCCACATGCCAATCCAATAGATGCAATTCCTTAGTTGAGGGTCCCTCTCCCCAGGTGTCTCAAGTTCACAACTGAAGCTAACTAACATGGCACCACTTTAAAGCATCTGCTTACCTTTAGCTACTGGCAACCTCCGGGACCAGAGACTGTATGAATTGCACTGATTACAAACTAAAGAAACGAACACCCATCTATAATTTTTTGCTGTCAGCTTCATTTTTTAACCATTATTTAAACCATAATGTTCTTTCTTTGATCCTGTATGTCCACATCATTTTGGGATTTGTTATTGCGTTTGTTTTGTTTTTGAGACAGTCTTACTATATAGCCCAGGCTGGCCTGAACATACTATGAAGACCAAGCTTATGTCAAACTCCCTGAGATGCGCTAGCCTCTGTGTCCCCAGTACTGGGGTTAAAGGTGTATGCCACTCTACTCCTCCCATACTTAACTAGTTTTTAACAGGATCATGATAAAAATCAAACGGTCTTTGTTAAACACCTATGGTATTACCATTCATGAGTGTCATTACACAACAACTCAGGCAGTTGAAGTATAATTGAGTTACAATTATGCCCATGTAGAACAAATCTCGAGACAAGAAGATTTGTCATTATAATTACTGAGGATTATAATTACTTTTGGATTGTTCATTAATTTGGCAATGACAGTTTAAGCACAATTTGGTTCTTTACAGAGACATTTTAACATTTATATATAAAAATATAAGGAATATTGTATCATAAAAGCATTTTCAAAGCCTTTTAACATCCATAACAATGCTGCCCATCAGCCATTATTGAAGTTACTTTGAAACTGAAAATTCCAGAGTGGGTGGAAAGAGAAAAATTGAAATACTTCAGTGTTTCACAAGGAGGAATCTGAGTTATTTAGTGTCTCTGAGCATGTACATATTCTTCCTACAGAGCATGGGCAGCATATTCGTGGGCTCAGAAAATAACCAGGCTAAGTACAATGAATCCAACTCCAGAAGCAAATAAAAAGCTGGATTCTAACTCTCACATTGGCTGTTACCAGAGGGGCTCAGGCACCAGGGATGACCAGGCAGTGTCTTAAGGGACAAGGGATAAGGACCTGAGGACTGCTCCAGATCTGAGATTAGTATGAGCTTGGCAGTATGAGCCTTTACACTCTGTGATGCCAAATCTGGAGCAGCCCCTGGGTCTCCAGAGAGCAACTGCTATAGAAGCCCTCCTGTTCTCCCACTCTTCCCATCCCATCCTCAGAGATAACCTGCTAGTGCCTCCATGGGGAATTTCTTGTTTGAACAGGGAATGGCTTTCACTATTCCTTATCACCCTCACTTGCTGGGCTACCTGGCTAACTGGGGATGACTCCAGTGTGGTGTAGAGGAAGATAAGTAAGTCTGTGTTCTAGTTTCATTTCTGTTCCTGTGATTAAAAAAATACTCTGGCAAAAATCAACTTAGACAAGAAAAGGTTTATTCGGCCCATATGTCCAAGGTATGGGGAAGTCAAGGCAGGAACTTCCAGCAGCCAATCACAACCACAGTCAAAAGCAGGAAGAAGATGAATACATGCGTGCCTCTCGTGGTCATCCCTTTCTCTGCACTTCCAACCCCAGAGCTCCCTACCCAAGGTGGGTTGTCCCACACTAGTTAACACTTAACCCCCCCCCCCCGCCCCGGCCAGACCAACCCAACGCCAACCCCATCTAGAAAGTCTTCTTTTGAGACTCTTCCCAGGTGACTCTAGACTGGATCAAGTTGACAATTAAAACTAAATTAAATGACAATTAAAACATTGAACCGTGCTTAGTTAATTTCAGCACTGGGGGTGTCTTGTGCAAGATAGCAATCAGAGTAGATGCATCATGGTCAAAACTTTGTCTCTTTTATTCACTCCTGCATTTACTCCTTGTTCAGCACTCCTTGTTCATGTCTAGTTCAATGCCAGGCACATGTGCAATATCCAATAAATATTTTTTGAAGGGATGAAACCCGGATTGAGATGTGTTCTGCATTGCAGGCACTGCCATGAACCAAGGTTGTGGAAATCAAAGGATGAAGAAAGGAAACAAGAGGAAGAGCAGTTAGTTTTCTGTGCTTGACTTTGAATCAGTCTGAAATACTATGGGTAATTCTCAAAATCAATTAGAAATCTCAGTACTTGTGGGAAAGAAATAAATAAAAGGACATGTGCTGTGATGCCCGAAAAATGTTGAAGATGTGCTGTCAAATAGCAACACCTAGTGACCAGTCTCCAAACAACATGACTGTTGAATGACTTTCACACCAGCAAGGAAGTCTGCAAAGTGACCAGTTCTGCTGTCCTAGCAACAATGATAATTAATGTGTGATGATACTCAAATTTGCCTTTATTCATTTGGAAACTGACATAAATATTGTAAAGAATAAAATCAAGCAGGTAGAGCGAAGAAGGTTAGAGTCTAGGCTGTTTGACCTGGCAGTGGGGCAGCCAGACAGACTTTTGTTTTCTGAACAAGTTTGATTCCAACAGCTGGTTATAGAACATACAAGTCCTCTGTGTCTGCCTGCCTCAGAAATGGTGGGTCACAAGAAGTGCCAGGAGATGGGCGTGGTAACACATGACTGTGATTCTAGCATTTTGGAGTCAGAAACAGGAAGATCATGAGTTTGAGGCCAGCCTGAGCTAAATACCTTGCCTTGAAACAATAAAAAATAGAAGTGTCAGGCATTAGAGAGGGGAGAACTCCACTAAAGTTCTCATTACTGCAAAAACAGCTCCAAGGATAGCCACACACACACACAGAGAGAGAGAGAGAGACAGAGACAGAGACAGAGACAGAGACAGAGACACAGAGAGACAGACAGAGACAGACAGAGACAGAGACACAGAAAGAGGCACAGAGAGAGACAGAGAGACAGAGAAATTTCACCAAGTGTGGTGGTTGTGTTAATTATTAACTTGACTGAATCTGGAATCACTTGGGAGATGGGCTCTCTGGACATGCCTGTGGAGGATTATCTTGATTATATTAACTAATTCAAGAAGAAGAATCTTAATTGTAGGAAAGACTGTTTTCTGAAAGGAGAGTCCTGGATGGTTTTATACCCAGCTGAACATTCTTCTCTCTCTGCTTCTTGACTGCAGGTACAGTATGGCCACATTTCCGACTCACAGATGGTGAAACTAAAACTCTGAGACATTAAAAGATGAGTCCAAGTTCATAAAGTGTGTGTGGTATTGAAACCTTACAGAAGATGGCCTCTGCAGTCAGGGTTCTGGGCTTCCAGGTGGGAAAGGTTTGGAAAGATTGCTGATGGAATTCAAATGGAAACTGTGGAAGAGCTGACAATATGTGTCTTGGTTTATTTTTCTGTTTGCTGTGGGAAAAAAAAAAAACTTTGGCAAAGGCAATCCTCACAGGGCCGATCTAGCTCACAGTTCTACGGTATAGGCTATCATGGAAGTGCCAGGAAGGTATGGTGGCGGGGGTGTGGCGTGTGATGGCTGTGATGGAGTGAACTTGCTTGTATCTAGACGGATCGAGTAGAGAGAGTGCCAGAAGAAGAGCCGGGCCCTAGTCTCAAGGTCAAGGTCTGCTCTTTTGAAGACTGCTTCTTCCTGTTGGATCCCACCTCCTTGAAGTTCCACAAACTCCCAAAAACAGTGACACAGTTGGGAGCCAAGTGCTCAGGCACGTGTGCCTGTGTGTGCTGTGTCACATCCAAGTTATAACGACCCACCCAGGCCCCCATAGGCCCGAGGCATTTTATAATCCAAACTGCATTCAGTCCTCGAGGCTTCAGAAGTCTACAGACTCTAACGATGATGACTTGCCTCTCTTAACTTTGAGCCTCTGTAAAACCAGAACGCAAGTTGCAAGCTTCTAACGTATGGTGGCAAAGTGTCAGCTTCCCTATCCCAAAAGTGAGGAATGGGGCACAGCAAAGCAACTATTACACTGAAGCAATACTAAACATGGGCATACAGATATTTCCTTGGGTCCCTGTTTTAGGTTCTTTTGGTATTCAAGAGTTCAGTTGCTATATTACATAGCAATTGTTTGTTGTTTTTAGATAGGGCTTCATGTAGCCCCGGATGTGCTCAAACTCACTGTGTAGCTGAGAACGGCTTTGGATTCTGACCCTCCTTATCTACCTCATCCATGCTAGGACTACAGGTATGCACTACCACAGCTGGCTGCACTTCTTTTATTTTTTGAGGGCACTGCCACGTTGCTCCAGACTTCTAAGTTTTAATTAGCATTCTGCTTTTCTTTGTCCCCTGAGCCCCTGGGAACAGAGCTGCCTTTTCTCTAGCAACCTAGTTCACTTCTGGTGCCCCAGTCTCTTGTGCTAACTCATTGCTCTTGGAATAATGGTTGTGGTTGGTTTTTGTGGGATGCAAACTTTGCATTGCTTCCTGGGTGCTGCAGGTTGTTCCCTTTGTCCTTGTTGTGGTGCAGTGACTGCTTTACTTGCCATCTTCTTTATCTGGAGGCCAGGGAGCTAGATGGGGCACTCGTGAAGAGAACAACTGTAGTGTGGGTACAGCAGCTTCAAACCCTGTTTCTTCGCCCCTGAGTCAGTAACAAGGCTGGGAAAGGTGTGTGTGTGTGTGTGTGTGTGTGTGTGTGTGTGTGTGTGTGTGTCTATACATATATACATATACACATTTGTATACATATGTATATGTGTGTATGAAAGTTTAGGGATTTCTTAATCTGTAATTCATTAATATTTATTGTACAAAATAAAGGGTTTCTTTATGACATTTCCTTGCCACCATAATATGCTTTATCAAACACACACACACACACACACACACACACTCACTCCTCCCTTGTGCCCCTGCTCTCTCCTGCTGTTGCCCCTCCTCTCTCTAATACTCCTCCATGGAACTCTTGATGTAAGTGACCCAGGGGATTTTGGAACATGTGACCTTTTAGGATCATTGGTGACTAAGGGCAAAAACCATAACCATATTAATGAGTATATATATATGTGTGTGTGTGTGTATGTATGTATGTACAGATACACACATATATACATATATGCACATATATGTATGTTTGCCATATGGAAGGTACTTTGTTTGATTTCCAACACCATAAAAACAAAAAGAGAGAAAGAGAATGCCGGAACAGTAGGGTACAGAGTTGGGTGTACCTGCTGAGCCCTGATCTGGGGTGGGTATATTCAAGCATGCCATTTCATGTTTTCTGTGCAACTTTGTGTCTTAATCCTTTCAGGTACTGTCTTAGGTTTTTTATTGCTGTGAAGAAACACCATGACCATGGCAACTCTTAAAAAGGAAAAACATCTAGTAGGGTGGCTTCCATTTTCAGAGGTTTAGTCCATTATCATCATGGTGTGACATGGTGGCATTCAGGCAGACATGGTTCTGGAGAAGGGGCTGAGTCCTACAACCTGACTAGAAGGCAACAGGAAGTGGTCTGAGTCACTGGGTGTGGCTTGAGCATATATGAGAACTCAAAGCCTGTCCCCACGTTGACACACTTCCTCCAACAAGGCCACACCTCCAAATAATGCCACTCCCTGTGAGCTTATGGGGCCATTACATTTAAACTGCCATACTATAACAGAACACCGAGATATCAATCAGTAGCTTATAACAACACAAGTTTCTTTCTCATATTTCTAGACACTAGAAGTCTAGCATCAAAGTGTCAGCAGATCACGCATCAGGCGCAGGCCCACATCCCACTTTACAGAACATTGTTGTCTTGCTGTATTATCTCAAGATAGAAGGACAGGGTGGGGAGTCTCTCTGGGCCTCTTTGATCTCTCTCTCCCTTGAGCACCTGACCTATTGAGGGAGGCTCCAATCTCATTACCATGACCTTTATGACCCAATCACCTCCTACCGCTTTCTCCTTTGGGTTTAGGATTTACCTTCAAAATTTAAGGAGAGGCAGGGACATTCAGATCATGGTCCTTCACATTTTCCCTGTCAGAATTTTGCTGCCAAGGTTAAAAACTTGCCTGAGGTTACAGAGTCATGTAGAAGCCTAAATGTTACTTTTAGTAACATCTGCCTGCAAAATCCACCTGCTCTGAAGTGCTTGAGTCAGTCTTCCTAGATAGACTCACGTCATGAATCCATCATTCTTTTTTTTTTTTTAGGGTTCCAAAGGTGTAATTTCCCTCTGCTGGGTGGCCACAGCCCAGGTTTTGGTACCCAGAAGTCAGAGATGCAGAGCATATACTAACATCTGATTAACCTGTTTGCTGTGGGTTCTCTGTTGGGATCTGCCCAACAACTTGAAGTGGAGAATGTCCTTACATGTCCTGAGATGTGGAGATAGAGTCTAATGACCCCTGTTGACCTCCTTCTGTGCAACCATGGAACACTTTGAAGAGAGGCAGTAAAGGGCTTAGCTGCTGTTTCAGTGCCATTCAGAGCAAGGCTGTGGCTAATACCAAAGCATTGCACTGCAGTCTGTATTCGTGTATTCACATATGGATCCCTTGCCTACATGAACGGGAACAAGGCACGAGACTGCCTGACTCAAAACCCTTCCAGGGCGCCTGTCTATATGGCCAAGAATCACCAGGTGCCTCCCTGCTTGTTATCAGCAGCCCAAGGTGCCCCCAAACTGTCTCAAATTAAAACCATTAGCATAATTACCAATAATGAACATCTTAAGTTCTAAGAGTCATTTTAATATTTTATGTGAATAGGCATTTTGCCTACATATATGTCCATGTAGCATGTACATGCTGTGTCTGGGAAGGCCAGCCAGAAGAGTCTGTGGGACCCTCTGCATTGGAGTTCCAGAGAGTTGTTAGAGTTGGTTCTGGGGAACTGGTGCTTTCAACTACTGAGCCATATCTCCAGCCCCGAACTTTTATTCTTTGACAACTTCATACTGAAATTACAGACAGTTATGGAGCCATCATGTGGTTACTGGAACTTGAACCTGGGCCCTCTTAATAACTGAGCCATCTCTCTAGGCCCAATAGGAACCATCTTAAAAGTCAAACATGGGTCTGTAAAGATGGCTCAGTGGTTAAGCACTCACCATGCAAGCGTAAGAACTGGAATTTGGGTCTCCAGAACCCATGTAAATGAAAGGTGGGAATTGTGGCTTCTGCCTGTTACCGAAGCCTGGTAAGGCAGCAACAGGATCCGCACAGCAAGCTGATTAGCAAGAGTAGCTATATGATGGACTCTGGGTTTGATTAAGAGACCCTGCCTCCATGAAAGGTGGAAGAGTGATTGAAGCTGACTCCTGACACCAACCTTAGGTCTTCACATGCATGTGCACACATGCACACCTGCAAATACACCTGCAACCACGTGCATGTAAAACATGCACAACACACACACACACAAAAAAAAAAAGAAAAAGAAAAAGAAAATAAGAATAAAACCCAAAGAGTCCTGGCTCATACCTTATAACCCCCCCTTCATGCTCCATAGCTCCAGCCACTCTTGTGTTATTTCATGACCTACTTTTCATAACTCCAAGGCCTTTGTGACACTGTCCCTTCTCCCTGAAATGACCTCCCCTACTCACTTCTCTAGGCAATGGTCACAAGGTCCCTGATTGCTTACACTGTTCCATCACCAGGACCTTCAAAGGCCCTCCATCTGGAAGGGGTGCATGCAGCGTGGGCATCTGAGCCTGCTGCTCAGCCAGATCAATGAGCTTCCTGAATTTTCTTCACCCCACAGCTGTGTTGGTCACTTCCGACCTCACACCTGCACTTTCTTCACCCTACAGCTCTGAGGGTCACTTCTGACCTCACACCCTATTTTGAGCATAACTTCAAGTGGTCTGGATTCTGGTACTACGTCACATGGGCCCTATGTCCACTCATAGCATGAGATAGGGTTTGAACAATGCAGAATGACAAGGCACCTAGATCCCCAAGAAAAGACAACTCAGTTAACATGGAGACAACCACCTAAGCACGGTGTGAACACACACACAGCCTGAATGTGCCAGGCAGTGACTGAGGAGACTTATCTCTATTCGTGTGGCCTTTTGGTCTGGAAATTACTATGGAATGTGACAGCCCAGAGAGGTGCTGTGGGAGCTAGAGGAAAAACAGCTCACTTGGATGAGAGAGAAGTATGTTCAGAGGAGGCACTGCGGGGACCTGGGGGAGAAAGTAGACAGATTGTCAACTGGACAGAAGAAATATGTGCATGCAGTGGCCATGGGGTTAAGGGAACATCATTTGAGAGGATAGGATATTAGGAAGAGAACAAGATGAGCTTGGAGAAAAGCATGGAAGTCACTTCCAGAAGGGCCTTGAACACTGTTGTAAGGAAGATGGACTTGCCCTTGGCTTTGGGTGTGCGGGCCCATACAGCACAGAAGGCGTGTAATACAGAGGCTAGTTTGCAGGGAAACCCCCAAGCCCAGAGCTTCAAGGCTCAGCCACTCAGAGCTAAAAGAACTGCTTCCCCCAAGAGGGCTTTCAGGCTGGCCGCAATCACTCTGTATTGTGTGATTTCTGGTCCTTAAATACTAGGGTTAAGGGCTGGAGGTAGATTATTACCATACAGTTCCAGGTGGAACTTGGCCCCTTGCATGGGGTAAAGAAGCCTTATTGCCAATTTAAGTGAATTGTTCAGTTTGGAAATTGGAAATGCCAAAGAATTCCATTTGACACAGCATCAAGAATATCAGATTCTAGAACAATCAGACAAATTGAGATTAGGCTCTGTATCAGAAGATCTCATTGAACTGGGTATTTAGGAGTTAGTCACCAAGGTCTGTGACTTATTTCCAATCGATTTTATACATGTCAGAAAGCAAATGTGAGAAAATGTGAATAACCGTGAACTGAGAGAGACGGGGATCTATAGATACACTGTCGTCATCCTTTCAAGTTCTCTGTAGTGATAAAAAGAAGCTAGAGGGAGAAGAAAATAAAATTCCAGGCTGGTAGGCTTGAGTGCTCAGACTTCAGGCTGTGGCTGTCTCCAGGTGAGGGCAGGAGAACAAACATCTCCTGATCCCTGAGAAAGTTCTTGAAGATCAGTCTGAAATCACATAACTGCCACCATTCCTTCCCTTCTTCAAAATCAAAGCACATACACTGAAAGGCTAGGGAACTGTTTTTGCACACTCTGCAATATTATGTCACCTGGCTGTGTCCGAAAAAAATTGCACCAACTACCAGGTCAACACTATATTTGAAAATACCACTCACAAGAATCATACTCCCCCCTTCTCTCTCTCTCTCTCTCTCTCTCTCTCTCTCTCTCTCTCTCTCTCTCTCTCGTGTGTGTGTGTGTGTGTGTGTGTGTGTGTGTGTGTGTGTGTGTGTGTGTGTGTGTGTGTGTGTTTGTGTGTGTGTGTGTGTGTGTTTGTGTGTATGTGTGTACCTTTATTTAGAGTCTGGTTTTAAACCACCGATTGAATTATCATCTCAGGGCCCATGACGTGTGATGTCTTTAATAATTCACAACACAATTCTATCGTCTGTCCCCACTGTGTTCCTCGCTCCAAAGCTTTATAAAATGTGTTTTCAGATGATTGCATCTGGGCTTAAGAAATATAGCGAGGGTGTCTTTGGGGAGAAGAGGAAGAAAATGATTTATAACTACAGAATATAATAAATACAGAATAGCTGTAATTAGTGAAGAAAAGTCACATGGTTAAACTAATACTGGGCTACATACTTCAAAACTTAGCAGGCGACACGAGCCCTTCAGGGAAGTGATTATTCAGCAGCAAGACAGATGGGTCAGAAATCTTTCAGTCCATTCACCCTTTCTGCTTACTCTGTGTCTGTGTTTGGTAACACACATAAAGAAATACTGCATGACTCTGTCATCTAACAAGAATTTATCACACAGAATTTACTCCTAACAGGACCACTGATTGGAAACCACTGTACATTTCAGGACGGTGGGAAAGAGGAGTTCTCTGCAGCCCCCCCTTTTTTTTATTATCTCTGAATTATGTGTATTTGCATGTGTCAGTGCATGGGTATGTGCAAATGTGAGTGCAAATGCCCTCACAGTCCCGAAGGGGGCATTATATCGCCTGGATCAGGAGTTACAGGAGACAGAGTCCACTGACCCTGGGAACCAAGCTCAGGTTCTCTGAAAGAGCACTACAGGCTCTTACCTGCTGAGCCACTGGTTCTCAACCTTCCTAATGCTGCAACCCTTTAGTACAATTCTTCATGTTGTGGTGACCCCCCCCCCAACCAGGAAATTATATTGTTGTTACTTCATAACTGTAATTTTCTGTTCTTCTGAATTGTAATGTCAATGCTGATATGCTGGATATCTGACATGTGACCCCTGTGGGGGTCATGAGCCACAGGCTGAGAACTTCTGTAGCTGAAGCCCACTGCAAACCATTTAACCTTGAGCCAGACAAAGAAGCTTTCCATGGAGAATCAGTAAATGTTTATAGCTATGAACCTGAAAACGTAAATTCCAAGTGACTATCTGTTTTACCACCTACCCTCTCACATTTTCCGTTTAATCCACTTCTTTCTTTTGAAATTGATACTTGAAAATCGGCTTCAAAACTTATTGGAAGTCAGGCAGTGGTGGCGCATGCCTTTAATCCCAGGATTCTGGAGGCAGAGGCAGGAGGATTTCTGTGAGTTCAAGACCAGCCTGGTCTACAAGAGCCAGTTCCAGGACAGCCTCCAAAGCCACAGAGAAACCCTGTCTCGAAACCCCCCCCAAAAAAAAAACCTTATTGGAGACTCACATCAGGTAGACAAAACAAAGTGAGGGCTCCCGTTTCAGAATCAACTTTCTGGTAGAGAAATGAACTGCAGAATGGAAAGGAATAGGACACAGGACCCTTGGGGGATTTTTTGCTCCTACCAAAGTCTGAGGAATAGATAGCATTTGCCACTAGATGGATGTTCAGAGTACAAATCCTAAAGACCTGTGGTGGCTAATCTTGGTTGCCTATTTGACACCATCTGGGAGGAGGGAAGAGGCTGCCATGCCTTTACCCCCATTACTCTGCCATCCATTCTTCACATCATGAGTTGGTAACTGCCAGTCAAGGACCAAATCACCAAAGGATGCTGAAGAAAACTGTTGTGATGGATGCTCTTTATGTTGGACCCATTTGCTGGACAGAGTTCATTTCCTTGTGGCAGGAGTGCATAGCAGGAGCGTGTGTAAGATGTATTTGGGAAGACTCCTCTAGGCATTTACATCAAGGCTTCCTCTCTTCATGTGTCCATAACATGTGGATTTTAAAATCTCACACGGGGTCTTTCCATGCTCCTGTAACTAGGAACCACTGTCTTACAGGATCTTAGGTGATGGGCATTATCTTATAACCTCAGAAAAATGCACCATTCCCAGAGAGAGCAGCAAGCAGGTGCTATACCCAGTAATTTAGAGGCATTAAGTTGCTTTCCCATGCCCAAGTTTTATTCAACAATACCACCAGGATGAAAGAGCATTTTGGGGAATACCCTTATGCCCCCAGCCGTACCAACACTAATATTGTAGTCAGTGTACAGCTGCATCGTATCTTTAGCTCTCCAGTCCTCCCTCCATCCACCAATCATACTGTCTTTCTGCATTTAAAGTAAATTCCAGGCATCACTGAATTTCCCCTTAAGTATTGCAATGTATGGGTCATTGATTAAGGCTCCATATTTTATATTTATTCTATTTGCAGTGTACTTTGTATTTTAAAAATTCACAGTTTGGCCAGGCGTTGGTGGCGCACACCTTTAATCCCAGCACTCGGAAGGCAGAGGCAGGTGGATCTCTGTGAGTTCGAGACCAGCCTGGTCTACAAGAACTAGTTCCAGGACAGCCTCCAAAGCCACAGAGATACCCTGTCTCGAAAAAAAAAATTCACAGTTTTTTGTTTACTGCATGTGTGTGTTCATGGTGCATTCAGAGGTCAGAGGACAGACTTGGATGCCATTCCTCTGGTGTCATCCACTTGTTCTTTCCCTTTTGAGACAGGTTTCTCACTGGGACATGGGATTCACATCTGTCTGTCTCTGCCTCCCCAGAGCACACCATAATTTCAAGCTAAACAAACAAACAAACAAACAAACAAACAACAAAACATGGGTTCTGAAGATATAACTCACATCTTTACAGTCTGTGCTCCCCCCAGCCCCCCAGACACACACATTGTAATTGTGCGTTGTGTAATTCAGTTTGTAAAACCATGTGATCCAGACTGCTATCAAGACATAAAACATGGCCACAAGCCTCGAAAGTTCCCCCTTGTATTCCATCCCAAAATCAACCCCTTCTCCTACTGTCCTAGCCTTCTACTTCCTGGGGCCAAGCACTATCCCGATTTCCCCAAAATGGCATTTGGGCTATTCCAGGGCAGCATGTTAGTAAAATCCCATGGTGAACATGGGATCTGCATGCTACCTTTTATTTAAAGCTTCTTTCACTCAGCAGAATGTGAGGTTCATGCTTTTTCTTGCCTGTAATTGTTTGGGGGGGAGGGAAATGTTTTGCTTTGTCACTAGCTTATATTCCATTGTGTAGATTTCTCTATTTTAACACTGTGCATTTTTGAACCAATTATTAGTATCAGACTGTATTCACGAAAGGAATCTCTACATTCTGCTGAGACGTATCTTGTACAAAATAAACACCACACCATACCCCCCCAACACACACACACAAACACACACACACACACACACACACACACACACACACACACACACACGTTATCTTCCTTTTGGATCTAGAGTGTTAAAATACTGATGGAGAATGCTGTATGGAACACAAACTCTAGAAACAGAATGGAAAGATAGCATACATTGAAATAAATAATGGAGG